>NW_021831983.1:20000-33570 GCF_006345805.1 Octopus sinensis | reverse complement strand
GAAGAAGAAGAAGAAGATGAAGAAGAAGAAGAAGGAAGAAGAAGAAGAAGGAGAAGAAGAAGAAGAAGAAAAGAAGAAGAAGAGAAGAAGAAGAAGAAGAAGAAGAAGAAGAAGAGAAGAAGAAGAAGAAGAAGAAAAAGAAAAAGAAGAAGAATGTTTAATATTATGAACAAGTCACAGTTATAACCAAGAGGGTTTCAAAACCCTTAAATGTTTAGAAATAGCAGTCAAAACCGCTGTAAAGCCATTTAAATCACTCATATTATTTCTCTTCACTATGAAAGCTGTCTGCGGGTGACATGACAAACAGAATCCACAACTTGAAGATAACTGGTGAATCCCCTATTTCGATTTCTACGTTTGGGAACTATTAAGGGGCCCATTCGTCTCGTCAGGGGAATAATCCTGTACATAGAAATCAAAACAGGACTTTATCTTGAGGCTAGCATATAGCCTGACCGGCAAGAGAAATGTGGCAACCTCTATGTATAACCGGTAAATTCGAGCCACCGCAAAATCACTGGAAATGAGTTGGGAAAATTAAAAAATGAACAAGTAAAGCAAAAATAAATTACGGAGGATATATATTATAAACAATTGATAATTATTGGTGCCAAGGACTCCAAATTTGCCATCAAGATGTAGGACAAGATACTGTGATAGCCTGGGCTTCCGAGGCCCACAGCTCTTCAATATCCTCCCGAAGAACCTAAGAGACTTGCATGGGGTGGATGCAGATGTCTTTAAAATAAAACTGGATCTCTTCTTGTCAGGTATCCCAGATGAACCAACTTCACGGCAGGAGGTGCAGATGAGGGCAGCTGCATCGAACTCTCTCATGCACCAAATGGCAATTGCTAAAAAGCATTCGTGAAGTAAAATCATGTAGCAACACCAAATGGCGGTGCCCCAGCATGGCCACAGCTCGTGAGCTGAAACTAGATAAAATAAAATAAAATAAATATCAATGGCTAAACATGTTATCATAAAATACATTGAAGAAGAAGGTTTATGATTATAATCAAGTCACAATTATAACTAAGAGGGTTTCTTCTATATATTTTATGATAACATGTTTGGCCATTGATAATTAATTTTAATTGTTCATATATTCTCCGTAATAAGGCGGCGAGCCTATCATCCTTTCGGAATCGATTAAATAAGTACCAGTTACGCACTGGTGTCGGTGTAATCGACTTAATCCCTTTGTCCTTGTTTGTCTCCTCTAAGTTTCGCCCCTTGTAGGCAATAAAGAAATAAGAAACGTTAGCACGCCGGGCGAAAATGATTAGCGGTATTTCGTCTCTCTTTATGTTCTGAGTTCAAATTCCGCCGAGTTCGACTTTGCCTTTCATCCTTTCGGGGTCGATAAATTAAGCACGAGTTGCGTACTGGGGTGAATCTAATTGATTGGCCCCCTCCCCCAAAATTTCGGGGCCTTGTGCCTACAGTAGAAAAGAATATATCCTCTGCAATGTATTTTTACAATACTTTTCAACTATATACGGAGATGTACTTGCATAGCAAGTAACCTGATCTGAGATCGTGTGCTGGAACGAATACGATTGCAGCGTGGAAGGTGTTTATAAGCCATTTAAGAACCACACAAAAGCCGTTCACTTCAACATTTAAATTTAATTTGTCAAAATATTTTCGTCGCTTTCAGACCGCGACCTGTTCACTGACAAAACTTCGTGCTGCATCTGAGAAAGTAACAGTTAGTTCATCATATATATGTATGTATGTGTGTATGTATGTATGTATGTATGTATGTATTTATGTATGTGTGTTTGTATGTATGTATGTATGTATGTATGTATGTATGTATGTATGTATGTATGTATGTATGTATGTGTGTTGTATGTATGTATGTATGTATGTATGTATGTATGTATGTATGTATGTATGTATGTGCGTATGTATGTATTTGCGTATGTATGTAACTGTGTACATGTATGTGCGCAAGCATGTGTGCATGTATATACGCATGTATGTATGAATGTATGTACTTACATATGTATGTGAGTATTTAGGAGAGTGTGTAGACGTGTCTGTGTGTGTGTACATGTGTATGTACATGTGAATGTATGTTTATGTACTGATATGTGTCAGTTCAAGTTGTATACATGATTGTTACTTTGTTGCAGGTTGTATATATACACGCATATACATTTATATAGACACACATACATATATATGTGTGTGTATGTGTGCGTTTCTCTCTCTCACCACCGTCTAACGGTGAATGGATACAACGTCTTAGATACATATATACACATATAACCTTATACATATATACAAGTACACACAATCATATATACACTTACACATACTCACAAATATACGTATAATCTTAAAGTATACACTATATACGCTTATCCATCTCTACATACATTGTTTGATACGTATGTACGTATGTCTGGATGTATATATGTGTATTTGTTTGTGTTGTGTATGTTATGTATAAGTATGTACATGCATGCACATATCAGTATGGGTGTATATATATATACATATATATATATATATATATATATATATATATAATATATATATATATATATATATATATATATATATATATGTATGCATGTAAAAAAGAAAAGAAGAAATAAGAATAAATAGAATAAAATTAAGCAGTCTGAATTTTAACCGTTATCCTTGAAAAGAGTGTCATATATATGTATGTATTGTATATATGTATGTATATATATATATATATATATATATATATATATATATATATATATAATATATATATGTGTGTGTGTGTGTGTGTGTGTATATGCATGTGCGTGTGTATATATGTATATATGTATGTAGAGATGGATAAGAGTATATGTGTGTCTATATAAATGTATATGTGTGTATATAATATACAACCTTCAACAAGGTAACAGTCTTGTATACAACTTGAACTCACACATATCAGTACATAAACATACGTTCACATGTACATACACATGTACACACACACAGAGGCGTCTACACACTCTTCTAAATACTCACATATATACGTAAGTACTCACATACGTACGTACATACATACATACATACATACACACACACACACACACGCACATACATATATACTCACATACATACATACGCACATACATACATACGCACATACATACATACATACGCACATACATACATACATACATACATACATACAACATACATACATACATACATACATACATACATACAAACACACCACACACATACACACATACATACACACACACATACATACGTACATATATATCATGAACTAACTGTTACTTTCTCAGATGCAGCACGAAGTTTTGTCAGTGAAGAGGTCGCGGTCTGAAAGAGACGAAAATATTCTGACAAATTAAATTTAAATGTTGAAGTGAATCTTACGGTTTTTGTGTGTTTCTTAAATGGCTTATAAACACCTTCCTATGCTGCAATTTGTTCATATATATATATAATTGTAACTAAATATGACTAGGGTGCTAAAACACCTACATTGCTTGAAATAAGAGCTAAAACTCTCTAATGTGGTTGTTAAAACAGATAAATGTATATATATAATGTGCTGAGTGTGTGTGTGTGTGTGTGTGTACTGACGGGGACTGTAATCGCCCAGAATCAACAGACGAGAATTCCCAATATGATTCGATCAATTTCCGCTGATATCATAGCCTCATCAGTAGGGACCGCTCGACTCGGCTGATTCCAGGCGATTGCATATATATAAGGGTATGCACGTGTGTGTGTCTGTGTGGGTGGGTGTTTATGTTTGAGTGCGCGTGTGTGCGCGCGTGTGTGCGCGCGTGTGTGCGCGCGTGTGTGCGCGCGTGTGTGTGTGTGTACGCATGTAAGTATCCGAGCTACTAAAATATCGTCCTTTATCGTGCTCTCGAGTAGAGAACATGCAAACTACAATAGCAAACACCCCACAGCAGACATGCACAACAGGTTAATTCCCCTTGCTGTAATGTCGACTTTGTATTTCGCTATTTAGCTCGAATGGGGACAGAACTTCAAGACAGAATACTGCAATCGTTATATTCGATTTCAATAGTCGATGGCTCCAGTATGGCTTTATTTTTTATTCCTGAAACAGTAAACAAAATTTAGGTAGAAAAATAAATAAGAGAATAAATCTTAAACGCACAGTTCGTAAAGCACTGGTAATTCCTAACGTTAGTACAATCCAAGTTTAATTTCGATCAACCAGAACTATGACCGAAGATGTTTCATCTATTACTAATTTGTTTCTTGCTTATCCGGTACTACGTTGTCCACGATATATTGCTTTAATTTCAGAAGGTGATTGTGGTTTAGGAGCTATGTTACTGCATTTTCTAGCGGTTGCGTTCCGGAACGAAATAAGTGCTAAAATTTTATTGAAATTAAACAAAAACGGAAATCAAAATCGTACCAATTATTCCACTTACCACAATGTTATTTATTTCTCTATGTCCTTTTCCACAAACGCATGTTACTGTATCGCTGAATATATATTTCTTTATTGCCCACATGGGGCTCAACATAGAGGGAACAAGCAAGGACAGACAAAGGGATTAAGTCGATTACATCGACTCTGGTGCGTCAGTAGTACTTATTTAATCGACCCCCGAAAGGAAGAAAGGCAAAGTCGACCTCGGCGGAATTTGAACTCAGAACGTAACGGCAGACGAAATACCGCTAAGCATTTCGCCCGGCGTGCTAACGCTTCTTATTTCTTTACTGCCACAAGGGGCTAAACACAGAGAAGACAAACAAGGACAGACAAAAGGATTAAGTCGATTATATCGACCCCAGTGCGTATCTGGTACTTAATTTATCGACCCCGAAAGGATGAAGGGCAAAGTCGACCTCGGCGGAATTTGAACTCAGAAAGTAACGGCAAACGAAATACCACTAAGCATTTCGCCCGGCGTGCTAACGTTTCTGCCAGTTCGCCGCCCTGCTGTATTACCGAATATTACAAAATTCATTGGAGGCGCAATGGCCCAGTGGTTAGGGCAGCGGACTCGCGGTCATAGGATCGTGGTTTCGATTTCCAGACCGGGAGTTGTGAGTGTTTATTGAGCGAAAACACCTAAAGCTCCATGAGGCTCCGGCAGGGGATGGCGGTGATCCCTGCTGTACTCTTTCACCACAACTTTCTCCCACTCTTACTTCTTGTTTCTGTTGTACCTGCATTTCAAGGGGCCGGCCTTGTCACTCTCTGTGTCACGCTGAATATCGCCGAGAACTACGTTAAGGGTACACGTGTCTGTGGAGTGCTCAGCCACTTACAAGTTAATTTCACGAGCAGGCTGTTCCGTTGATTCGGATCAACCAGAACCCTCATCGTCGTAACCGACGGAGTGCTTCCTCTCTCTAATTACAAAATTCAACCGATTGTTGAAAAGGAGCAGCAGAGTCGATCGTGTCAAACATCATTCACATTTGTATTGCTAATACTGATTTTAGTTGTACCAAATTATACATTAGCAAAAAAAAAAAAAGTCAACTGAGGCTGGTTTCGAACCTGAAACCCAGAAAGATATATTTAAATATGGTTATACATTTAATGAGACGGTTTATATTCTTAACCACATCCACCGAACTCTGGCTTCCATCCATATTATCATACAATGCAGCACTCACGTACGACTACATCTGGGATTCCATATATTCCTTTTACTTTTGGAATTTTTGTTGCGGTTTATTGAATGTTGTTAACTTTAGTTACGCGCCGACCCAGGTATGACGGCGCGAGCTGTAGTTCATCTGTTTTTAGGGGTACTTTCTTGCTTCTCACTCCGTTGCAAAACGCACTTCCACCATACCGAAGCGCCCACCACTGGTTCGAAACCAGCCTCAGTTGATTTTTTTGCTTAATTACAATTATAATTTGGTACAACTAAAATCAGTATTAGCAATATAAATGTTGATGATGTTTGACACGATCGACTCTACTGCTCCTTTTCAACAATTGACTGTTTTTATTTTCTGAATCCCTATTGGTGTTCTTTTGTTAAAATGGGTTCTTTTGTTCCTGGCGTAGGAGTGGCGGTGTGGTACGTAGCTTGCTTTCCAACCACATGGTTCTGGCTTCAGTCCCACTGCGTGGCACCTTGGTCAAGTGTCTTCTACTATAGCCTCGGGCCGACAAAAGCCTTGTGAGTGGATTCGGTAGACAGAAACTGAATGAAACCCGTCGTATATATGTATATATATATATGTGTGTGTGTGTGTGTGTGTGTGTGTGTGTGTGTTTATGTGTCTGTGTTTGTCCCCGCCAACATCGCTTGACAACCGATGCTGGTGTGTTTACGTCCCCGTAACTTAGCGGTTCGGAAAAAGAGACCGATAGAAAAAGTACTAGGCTTACAAAGAATAAGTCCTGGGGTCGATTTGCTCGACTAAAGTTGGTGCCCCAGCATGACCGCAGTCACATGATTGAAACAAGTAAAAGAGTAAAAGAGAGAGTTATAAAGTATTTTTTTGTTTGTTTTTAGTCTAACGAAAAGCAAGATGGATTCGTTTGTCGCGACGGGTGTCAGTGGCGGTTGTAGCAGCCGTTACTGCGAAGATTTCCCTCCACTGAAAGCACCTGTTCCAGTACAAACGTACAAAGCAGAAATATTCCAAACAGTCACGACACAACTACAGACAGCAACAAGAAAAATACAGACATGAACAACGACGACATGGACGAGGAACAGAAAGAAAACAAAACCACGATTCATCAAGCAAACCAGACAAGCGCGGTTTCGCACCGGCCGCTGGACAAACAAAGGAGCACATGAAACTCACATTAGAAGGCATAAAAAAAAAACGCGAAGGAGCTGTCAAGGAGGGAAGGAAACGCTATCCTTTTAAACACTCTTCAAGGCTTAATTAGAGACACAAATATACGAACTGTAATAAATAAATGTCTAAACGTAAATTCAAAAATAGAGTGGAACGAGCTGCTCAATAACAGCTGAAATTGGCAATGAAGCCAATATGGAGCCCGAAGACTTACGCGACACGTGGTGGGCGCTTTGGTATGGTGGAAGTGCGTTTTGCAACGGAGTGAGAAGCAAGAAAGTACCCCTAAAAACAGATGAACTACTGCTCGTGCCGTCATACCTGGGTCGGCGCGTAACTAAAGTGAAAATTGTAGAGGTGCCTCCGGAAATACGGATAAGCTGGCCGGTGGCGGCTGTCCTCTTAAAGATAGAGGACAGTGTCACAATATTAGAGGTGCATAAACTGCACCAGAAGGATTGCTCGGATCAGGGGTTGGAATTCCTTGTTCAAATTGAACAAGAGGCATTAAATTCAATCCCTGACTCAATAAACTTACCTGACGGCATCAGACTACACGTGACTGTGGAGAGCAGGAGGCCGAGGTGCTATTATTGTGGAAACGATCAGCACCTCAAGGTCGACTGTCTCAAATACAAGGCGGTACGTAAGACGCTGCTACCGACACCTGAACCGGGGGCACCTCCAGTACAGCAGTAGCAGAAACCAACCCATACGCCAACACCATCACTCCCAGCAGCAACAACAGCGACGCAGCCTCCAGCCGTCACAAGGGCACCACAACACCAACAACAACAACAAAGACACCAGCCGGAGTACCACCACCATCAGCCGGAGTACCGGTAGCTGTAACACCACCACCAACAGCTACTACAGCAGTAGCAGCAACAACAGAGGAACCCATAGAAAACCCCCCTTTCCAACCAAAACAACTCGGACTGTTTAAGTACTGAGGTCGAGAGGGGGGAGTGGCAGACAGTCCCACCCCACCAAAAAAGAAAGAAAAAGACAGTGGAAGAAAAAGGGGGAGGCGCAAACAAGAACTTTCCAACAGCAGCAACACATGCACACACCAATCAACAACAACAATATCACTTCCACCAGCCCTACCACCTCAAACACCAACACCACCACAAACAGATTCTACAAGTACTACAAACCTCACAGACATAAATACAGAAAATATAGACCTAATCACATACTTAAGAGACAATACAAACACCACAATGACAGACTTTGTCTTCCCAACACACAACTCACCACCACCACACATACAAATTTTTAAAATGACACAACAAAATTACAACACAATAAAAACAGTATTCCCGGAAGCTGTTGGGTCGCTCCAAAAGACTTTCTCAAAAAGAATATATAAAAGCCCCATAGAAACACCCACACGAAAGAGCAAGTGTACCACCATACCAGACAACAGTGGTAAGTAGAGCTCTTCTCGTCCTAAATTTATTTTAACATGGGGATGCTCAGAATATGTTGTATAAATGTCAGGGACCTCGGGTCGCCTTGGAAACAAGGTCACCTTTTAAATGACCTGAGGTGCTTTAGTGTAGATGTAGCAGCCACCAGTAAATCCAGACTATCGGACCCATGGGATCTCATCACCCTTATCGGTGGATACGAGATTTTTCTATCTCCGTGTCGGCCGGGAGGGGGCGGCGGTGGTACTCTGGGGCTTTTCCGGAAAGGTCTGGATTTGAAAATATAGGCGGTTTTTCCTGGATCCAGATGGTAAGTTGGTGGTCCTAGATGTGAAAAGCAGTGACGGCAGTGCTTTCACTCTGGTGCTGCGAATGCTCCGACAGGGGCAGGGTGATCTGATTACTTCAAGCGTCTGGAGGTTTTCCTGGGAACGTCTCGGACTTTAGTGTTAGTAGGGGATTGCAACGCTGTCCTAGATAGACGTTTCGATTGCGTGGGAGTATCTGATAGGAGAGTTGGCTGTAAAAGCCTCAAAGACCTGCTCAGAAGTTTTCAATTGTCTGACAGGTACCGACTATATTACGCGAACATGCCAGTATGGACTTGGACAAACCGCATCGTGTCATCTAGATCGTATTTGGATAGGGTATCCTATAGGCCAGCGGACAAGGATAGTATATGGTGTCCACAATTTCACATAGTCGGCTACACATATCACAAATTTGTGATCTGTACGGTCAACTTAGATAGGCTTCATAGACAGGGTCCCGGTTACTGGAAGCTGAACACGTCGTTACCGGCGTGTGAAGCTTACAGAGACCGGATTAACGAATTAGTTAAGAGAGCGTTGACGGACGCAATTCTCAACAACGACTGGCGGTTGCTCTTACAAGGGCAATTAGAGTAAAATCAATTAGGTTTGGCAAGGCATTAGCGATAGAACGAAATAGAACAGCGGGTGATTTAGTTAGAAAGCTAGATGAGTTGCTTAGGACAAGCATCGCAACCGACGTATTGACAGCGAGGTTAGCCCTCGACCAATTTTTCGACGCCAAACACGAAGGTTGCGTTGTTAGAGCTAAGGCACGTTCACTAAGACGAATGGTTGGACGGATAACAGGGCAGACTTCGGTGTGTACCTGGACGATCGAGGCGGAGTGCTGCGAAATGCGTATAACAGCTGCGGAGATACAGGAAGCGATGAAGAGCTGCACGAGAGGCAGATTGCCGGGTCTGGATAGTCTGCCCTACGAGCTTTATATTTCGATGCCAGACTTGTTTGCGGGCCCCTTAGCAGACGTCTACAGAAACTGTCAGCAGAATGGGAGAATTCCCGCTTTTGTCTGTCGTGGAGCGGTGACATTGCTGAGAAAGGACCCGTACTGGGGGTACATTATAGAAATTTCAGGCCCGTCACTCTGCTCAATGCAGAGTTGAAGATTTTGGCCAAGGTGTTAGCCAAGAGGTTGGTGCTTGTCATGGACAAGCCGGTTGACGAGGCACAAACAAGCGCCATCCCAACGAGGACTATTCGCGACAACCTCCACCTTATGCGCTACATCATAGGGAGGGTGGGTAACGAAGATGGCATGGTAGGGGCTCTGATCAATTTATATCAATCTAAAGCCTTTGGTAGGGTCAACCATCAATACTTGACAGCTGTCCTTAGGGCAGCCAGTTTCGGTCCAGTTTTCTGCTTTGTACAGCGGCACTTACTCGGTTGGTCAGATGAAAGCCATTCAGTATTTTGCGTTCGGTCCGTCAAGAGTGCCCTCTCTCATCCCTTCTCTATGTACTAACTCTTGAGCCATTACTGTGGAAGCTGGAGGCTTGAGGAGTGTCCCACGTGATCTAGGATGTGGGAGAAGTGTGTCTGCTTACGCTGACGATGTCACCGTTATAGTGTCGATCCACAGGCATATAGACCTGATTAGCGACATACTAAAAGAATATGAAGCGTTGACGGGAACGAAAATTAACGCAGAAATGTCAGTGGACTTGCAACGCGGCCCCTGGAGAGGCAAGTCCATGCTGTCCAACAGCATTGTCAAGCGCTGGACAGACGTAGAGCGACGAAACCGTTTTACACGTCCTCGTCCAGTGTTCCAGTATTGCTGACCTGTGGGTTTATGTCGAAAACCTGCTGTTGCGTGTGGGACAGATCCGACTTTGAGCTGAATCCATAGTGAAGATTTTCCCCGCTACCTTCCTTTGTCTGGGAGGGGTAGGCAGTTTTCATTAGTCTGGTGGCTGTAGCGAAAGAGGTAGTATGGTGGACTCGTTGGAAAGGGCTAAAGACAGACACTTTCCTCTTTGACCAACCATCATCAACTTTTTTAAGTTTTACTTGAAAAGGAAGTTGAGGATGGAGAGGGAAGTGATGCCTTGTAGTAAGTTTGTTGAAAGGTGGGTGAATGTTGGAAGAATGGCCAATGTGAGCGTGCACCAGTAAAAAAGAGAATTAAAGGAGAAGGGCTCTTGCTGTTTATCAGGAACCCTTGGCTTAGAGCGCCCCCTCTATTGGGAGTTTTAATTTGTTTAATTTTTTTTTTGTTTTTTCAAATGGTTACACGTTGTAAAACCCATTGCATCGTCTCGTTTTCCTATTATGCTGTTGCATGTCATTTAATGTCATTCTATGTAAGTCCCTGTGGCAAATAATCATAATAATAATGATAATAATAATAATAATAATAATAATAATAATAATAATAGTAATAATAATAATAATTACAATAATAATAAATTTTATTATTGTCATCATCACTATCATCACCATCGTCATCACCTTCATCATTTTAATCATCATCATCTTTAATATTTTATTTGATATGTATTTAGCATGTGTACATTGAGAACAATAAATATGTTTTTTTAATGTTTTACCGATATTTGTGTTAAGCCTTCTTTTCATCTCACCGTTAATTTCTTACCTGGAAGCACTTTAATGTCATCTCATTAGCTGCGTTAACGGTATACCTAGCATATACTTTTCAAGCTTTTGACACTTCTAAGTAGTATCTTATTTGCTACAGTTTGCTTTTATCTTTTGAAGGTGTCAAAAGTTCTAAATTCCAAAGAGACATTGTGTAACCGCAGTGGCAGTCGCTAATTGTTACTCCAGCCTTCCGTTCAAACAACAAAATCACAAAACCACTGCAACAATAAGAAAAAAAAAACGACTGTGAGGTAGGTTAAAGGTGGGCGCATTTTTTGGAGGTTTTTCTTTGTTTGTTTGTGTTTTTTTATTTGCAGTTTATTCTAATTTTTTTTTCTGTCTTTTATATCATTAAGAATGAAAGGGCGAAAATAAAGATCAAGACAAGAAACATGCACAGGTGAGTAAAGGTGACAGCTATTAAATAGAAATGCATGTGAAAATATTGGTGTCACAGCAGAGAATAACATACTAAAATACAAAGGAATATAAGATGGTGATAATAATAAAAATAATTTCAAAGAATAAGCAAGACTAGAAAACATTTATTTTTGTTTTGTTTTTTTTGGTTTTTTTTTTTAATTATTGCAAAAGAAAATTTAAGAACAAAAAAATATAAAAGGGGGAAAATAAAAAAAAGAAACGACGGGGAAGATGACAATGACGATAAAACAGAATGCTGATGAATCAAATAATAATGATGACAAGATTTAACGCTTTTTTTCTTATTGCCACCAGAGCCCATTCATACATACAAAAAATGCATTACAAGGGTGTTAAAAAATATGTGGAGATATGCACAGTCAGAATTACATATATATATATATATATATATTTATTTAAATATAGGAAGCATGGAGAAGGGGAGTGAATATTTCAAATTGTTTAAATTCTTTTTCAACTTCATAAAATTTTAGAATATGCACACAACATAATTAAGACCAATCAAATAACAAAAAAAAAAAAAATCCCACTTCCAGACGGGTGAATTTGAAAAGAGCGATCACGGATCACTTCCTGTTTCAATATGCCCGGCATATATATATATATATATATATATATATACTAAGCAATAAAGGGTTTAGCAACGAATTGCCTTACCACATACCGAATTTAGAAATAGCAGTCAAGAGTTATAGCTATTTCTTCTACTAAAAAGGGAGATCTCAGTATTTCTAAATCGGTATGTGGTAGGCAATTCGTTGCTAAACCCTTTATTGCTTAGTATTACTTAAATTTTCCTCGAATGAGGCTTTTACATGCCGAAGACTACTTGGTGTAATTGATAATTATTCCAAATTAATTAATTTCACCCTTCATTATTACGGATAACTATATATATATATATATATATATATATATATAATATGCTTAGCGGTATTTCGTCTGTCTTTACGTTCTGAGTTCAAATTCCGCCGAGGTCGACTTTGCCTTTCATCCTTTCGGGGTCGATAAATAAAGTACCAGTCTCGCACTGGGGTCGATGTAATCGACTTAATCCTTTTGTCTGTGCTTGTTTGTCCCCTCTATATTTAGCCCTTTGTGGGCAATAAAGAAATATAAATATTATATATATGCTTAGCTATATTTCGTCTGTCTTTACGTTGTGAGTTCAAATTCCACCGACGCCGACTATGCCTTTCATCCTTTCCGGGTCAATAAATTAAGTACCAATTGCGTACTGGGGTCGATCTAATCGACTGGCCCTCCTTCCCTAAAAATTTCGGACCTTGTGCCTTGAGTAGAAAAGGGCCGTGAACACTTCGGATGTTGGAATGATGCGAGAGTCACGTTAAAATGTTGGTTAAATTATAACGTATTCATAAACTTGTAAAATGAGTTTCCCCAGCAGTTTGCTATTTGCAAGTTCTTCGTAATTAAAGAATATTACCTCTCAAAACTGAAAGTTTACCTTAAGACTTGTATAAATCCTTCGTCTATGTGTTGTTTACTATTGTACACGTCTTATCTTTATAGGATTAGATAAGCTCTTGCACGCATTTTCAATTCGTCGTTTCATCGAGGACGTTTTTTGCTTTAAGAGAATTAATTTTACCAATTTCTTTCTCTCTTACCACTACTATGGCAGCTTATTGTTCGTGTTTATTGTCCATCTTATTTCTTTATTACCCACAAGGGGCTAAACACAGAGGGGACAAACAAGGACAGACATAGGTATTAAGTCGATTACATCGACCCCAGTGCGTAACTGGTACTTAATTTATCGACCCCGAAATGATGAAAGGCAAAGTCGACCTCGGCGGAATTTTAACTCAGAAAGTAACGGCAGACGAAATACCTATTTCTTTATTACCCACAAGGGGCTAAACACAGAGGGGACAAACAAGGACAGGCATAGGTATTAAGTCGATTACATCGACCCCAGTGCGTAACTGGTAATTTATTTATCGA
>NW_021831983.1:10000-17500 GCF_006345805.1 Octopus sinensis | reverse complement strand
TCATCAGTAAATTACCAAGAATTCTCTTGGTGATATTCCTTCGAAAATCTCCGATTTCCTATGGGAATTTGGGTTTCTATGTGTTTGTATGTGTTTTGTGTTGTTTGAATGATATGTACGTATGTGTGCAGGTAGGTAGATTGTAGGTGTGACAGAATATTCTTGTATAATGTTTGTGTGTTATGTACTTCATTAATTCATTAATTTGAAACTTGTTGCCATATAATTTTGTAATGCTAGTCTCTTTAATATGTGTTTGTTGTTGTTGCTATTGCTGTTTGTTTGTTTGTTTGTCTGTTGAGCGAAGCGGTCTTCGTCCCATTAGTGGGAGAAGTCCGAAACGTGGTCCTTTGCTATTTGTAAGACCCGCAGAAGAAGAGAAAGCAGGTCAACCCCCGACACCGAGAGCATCGACGGATGGATGAATGCGCAGCATCCAGGCTCAGCGGTTGCGGTTGCTGTTGTTGTTGTTGTTGATGCTGTTGTGATTGTTGCTGCTGTTGCGGTTGTGTGTTTCAGATGTTAGAGATGTATCGATTCAGTGTTTGTTTTGGGTATATTTGTTTTTGTTGTTTGATTTATTTTTCTTCCTACTTCTTGTGAGGATGAGGATTGTTGTTGTTTACTCTTTTACTTGTTTCAGTCATTTGACAGCGGCCATGCTGGAGCACCACCTTTAGTCGAGCAAATCGACCCCGGGACTTATTCTTTGTAAGCCCAGTACTTATTCTATCGGTCTCTTTTGCCGAACCGCTAAGTGACGGGGACGTAAACACACCAGCATCGGTTGTCAAGCAATGCTAGGGGGACAAACACAGACACACAAACACACACACACATATATATATATACATATATACGACAGGCTTCTTTCAGTTTCCGTCTACCAAATCCACTCACAAGGCATTGGTCGACCCGGGGCTATAGCAGAAGACACTTGCCCAAGATGCCACGCAGTGGGACTGAACCCGGAACCATGTGGTTGGTTAGCAAGCTACTTACTACACAGCCACTCCTGCGCCTATTTGTCTATATATTTATTGTTCTTTCTGTCTCTTTTCCGTTTTTTTCAACTTCTACTCCTTATCACGGACCGACTCTCCCACCTGTGATGTCCAACCGCTCCCCATCGAGAAGCGGAACATCTTCGGGCGTTAAGAAGTGTTTGGGAAAGTCGGTGTCGGTATGATTGTTTGTGTTGGTAATGTCGCGGCTGAATCTGCTGATGGCGATGGTGGTGGTGGTGGTGGTGCTGCTGCTGCTGTAGTCACTCGAGTTCTGGTGGCCGTTGTTGGTGGAGGGAGGAGAGCTGCCCGTCTCTCTGTTTCATTCAAGCTAGGACAGAAGGCTTTTGAATGATTAGTCGAAAAGCAAATGTGGTACTTTGCTTTCCTTCCATCTAACCTGACTTGAATAATGCCGCCTCCAGGATGAAGGATCTGGTCCGGGATAGGATCCACATTGTTTTGGATCGTTTGGATGAAGAGTTCTATCGTCCCGGACCAGTTCTCCTGTTTGCTCTGATATGCTTCGAAGATTTTCGAGTTTTCCTCGATGTCTATCGTTACTGCAGCAATTAGCCAAGGAATGGCTATTTCCGGCGGCACCTACTGAATGATCATATCGCCCAGATCTTTTGCCGCAGTAAAAAGGAAAGAAACAACAATATAGAACTGAAAGAAACAACAGCTCTTCAATTTTGAGGGAATTCAGAGAGTGAGATTTCGCTTCCTCCTTTGTACAGAATCTAACCTCCACCATTTCATATCTCCTTCCGCTCTGAAATATATTCCTTTAAATTCCAGACGGGACCTACAGCTTTCTGTACTTGAGTCTCTCTGGCTCTTTCTGCCCTCCTTGATTTTGATCCGATTGTACGGTACGTCACTATGCGGCGACGTATTTAGCTTTACTGCTAACCCGTCTCTCTCAACTAACGTCTCTGGACGTTTTTCAAGTTCCTCTTCAGAGAATACAAATCTCTGAAGAAATGACTTGGTAACTCCACCGAAGGAAAAGTTTAGAGCTATTCTGAGCCGATGCACCCGTTTTTGTTTCTCCGTTCCTTCGTTGTTCTTATAGTTGTTGTTGTTGTTGCTTTCGTTGCTGTCATCGTCGTCACGCTGTTGTTGTTGCTGCTGTTGTTGTTGTTGATGTTGTTGTCACTTTGTTGCTGTGGTTATTACTGCTGTTGCTGGTTAGTGGCGAGCTGGCAGAAACGTTAGCATGCCCGGGCGAAATGCTTAGCGGTATTTCGTCTGCCGTTACGTTGTGAGTTCAAATTCCGCCGAGGTCGACTTTGCCTTTCATCCTTTCGGGGGTCGATAAATTAAGTACCAGTTACGCACTGGGGTCGATGTAATCGACTTAATACCTATGTGTGTCCTTGTTTGTCCGCTCTGTGTTTGGCCCCTTGTGGGGAGTAAAGAAATAGGTTACTTGTACTCGCACCATCTGTCACTTCGCTCACGAAAAGGGCTCTCATTGTTAACATTTTCGAAACTGCTTGTTTTTTATTTCGAACAATGTTGTCGAAAACGGAGTCGTTGATTTTTTCCGAAGATCTTCTAAGAGGTCTTTCTCGAAAAAAATTGATCCTGCAGTCTTTTATGTCCTTTTTTTTTATATAACAAAAATGCAGCTCTCGTCTGCTTTGTTTTCTCTAGCGTTCTGTCATTTGCCGTTTGGTGACGCCCCTCATTCTCTCACCCTCTATGACATATGAGCGTCACCGTGTTTTTTTTTTTCGTGCTTTCTTCATGTTGATGGAGAAAACATTGGACGAATGTAAGCAGGACGGTTTCATCACCATGTATAATAATAATAATAATAATAATAATAATAATAATAATAATAATAATAATAATAATAATAATAATAATAATAATAATAATAATAATAATAATAATAATAAATGCCCTGATGCAGTACCAGGCAGTGGCTCTCATGGCTTCTGATCTTAGCTGATTGGAAGTGTTATCATGTACATTGTTTTGTCTTGGTATAAAAGATGGGCTACAGCAAATATTCTGCTCAATACCACAGATTTGCTTGTCAGTTGTTTGACCTTAACCAGTTGAGCATATCCCTTAGTAGCTGACGATATGTGCATCTCTGATCACGAGCAGAAGTAGTGGGGGAGCATCATAGCCATGTGTTGAGAGGGATTCTTTGGGGTTTGAATAATTCACCTCTGGAAACATGGGTGTTTCGTTCAACGTCCTTAAACAACCCTTATTCAGGGACCTTTTGAGCGGGATGGGTTCTAACTGGGCCCCTCCTGCAAGGTCATGTGCTGTTTATCTTGATATGAGATCACCATGTCGCGCACAAATGGTTGTGATGCATGTGCCTGGTGTACCTTTATCAGACGGGTAGTCATGATGGGTATATTGGGCTTCGTATATTTTACCCCAGTGTCACTTTGATGGCATGAACTGCTCTCTCACTCAATAATAATAATAATAATAATAATAATAATAATGATAATAATAATAATAATAACTGCTATTATTATTATTATTATTATTATTATTATTATTATTATTATTATTATTATTATTATTATTATTATTATTATTATCATCATCATTATAACAGTAACAAAAACAACTAACTTTTGATAGTTTTGATATCTTAACAAAACGCACATAACAAGGTGTTAGCCCGAAATTACTTGACAGTTTCAGTTGTTACTTATAGCTTCAAGATGTCGAAGAAAATTGAGAGTAAAATTACGTAAGCTGCTGCTAACTTGTCATAACTGCAGCTACGACAACAACAATTGCATCAGCGACTTCCACAAAGTTAGAAACAGCAACAGCGGAAGCAACAGAAACAATAAGAATGGTACGTCAGCTGCAGGCACCGACACTTATACCATTACGTAACACCAAAATCGTGCGTTTGTGAGTCGAAGAGAATCTCTCTCCAAAAACACCGAATATAAACGCTATTGAGGCACATGCATCAAGTAGTGGAGGCGTAATGGCCCAGTGGTTAGGGCAGCGGACTCGCGGTCATAGGATCGCGGTTTCGATTCTCAGACCGGGCGTTGTGAGTGTTTATTGAGCGAAAACACCTAAAGCTCCACGAGGCTCTGGCAGGGGATGGTGGTGATCCCTGCTGTACTCTTTCACCACAACTTTCTCTCACTCTTACTTCCTGTTCCTGTTTCTTGTCACTCTCTGTATCACGCTGAATATCCCCGAGAACTACGTTAAGGGTACACGTGTCTGTGGAATGCTCAGCCACTTACACGTTAATTTCACGAGCAGGCTGTTCCGTTGATTCGGATCAACCGGAACCCTCATCGTCGTAACCGACGGAGTGCTTCCACCAAGTAGTATTTTGTCTCATTCTTCCCTGGTTTCTACAATTTTTTCAAAATCCGGTCAGTTGACGAGGCAAAGAAGTCTAAATCAGGAAAGTCTATGACTGTCTGTTGGAAGAGAAAGAAAATCGTCGCCCAGATAAAAAGGAAAAAAAAAAGAAGAAAAAAAAAACTGACAGGTAGATGGAATTCCAAAGTCCCCCCAATCCAGAAACCAACGACCAAAGCTATCGCGATGATATTAACAACAACAACATAAACAACATAAAACAGCCAAGACACAACCAGACGAACTATAAAAACAACCAAACGTGGAACCCAATGGAATAATACCAAAGCAGCAGAACAAAATCGACGACAGGAAAAAGGAATGACAGCCACAACAGCCATGTAAGGAAACCAAACAAACAAACAAAAATATCAAGACCCAACAACAGTTATTAATACAACGCACAGAGATATAACTCTTCAAGTTTAATACTGAATTAGCGGAGCATGTAATACATAACGACAAACAAATACAAATAAGGAAGGATGGCGCGAACAGTCTTCTCTCAAAGGCAGGCAGACGATAGACTTCTGGTGAGGGCTACACTGCAAGTCTACAAACAAACGCTGCTGAAATTCCCACATGACATAAAGGATTTTCAAAGTTTAACCCATCTCACACAGACAGCCGGCTTCTCTTCTTTCCGTCAATCATACTTTGTCTCGTCACATAAATACAGCATACAGCAGTAAGATATTTTGCTCCAATCATTCTTCGCCGTACTGTTTCCTCTTGAGTACGCTTCTCTCCTATTCGCATTTTGCGCGAAAGCTTCGAACTACATCGACGAGCCTGAAAAATTCATGGACGGACTCCATCTTGTCTGGTTAGCGAGGGACCTGTAATAAATACGGTGACATATTTCTGAAGGAAATAGCCGCTGTGTTTTTCTCAATATCTCATTGCTTCTTTTAATTACTCTTTACTCTTTTTCTCTTTTACTTGTTTCAGTCATTTGACTGCGGCCATGCTGGAGCACCGCCTTTAGTCGAGCAAATCGACCCCGGGACTTATTCTTTGTAAGCCCAGTACTTATTCTATCGGTCTCTTTTTGCCGAACCGCTAAGTGACGGGGACGTAAACACACCAGCATCGGTTGTCAAGCGATGGTGGGGGGACCAACACAGACACACAAAAATATACACACACATACATATATATATACATATATACGACAGGCTTCTTTCAGTTTCCGTCTACCAAATCCACTCACAAGGCATTGGTCGGCCCGGGGCTATAGCAGAAGACACTTGCCCAAGATGCCACGCAGTGGGACTGAACCCGGAACCATGTGGTTGGTAAGCAAGCTACTTACTACACAGCCACTCCTGCGCCTAATTATTCATATTTTTCTAATGTATCAGAGATACTTGATGATATGATACTGGTTGGAATACGCTGAGGACAAAACTGGCATGGACATTGCTGGAATAACTTCGTTAATATTTGTGGTCGTTCAGAACTTCTCAGAAATTTCAAAATATAATAATGACAACGCATAAAACGGGAGACAACAACCAACATATTTAAATGTCTTGTGAAATTTATATTTCATATGAAAACTACACGTCACTCATTCATAGAGTAAATGGAAGGTGTTTAGAACACGTCTATAAAAATCTTATGGGGCGATAAACGCCATTCTCTTTACAAATCAACTGAGTGATACGGGGTTAATTGGTGGTCGAGTTATTAAACTTCACAATTTGTATTAGCTAATCTTTTCTACGGCCGTTAGTCGCGAGACGAATAGGCTTGGCCAGTAAGCTTGGACTTTGAGGTAGTATGTTAAAAACGAAGGCTTTGATGCACACAAACATACGCACACAAATACACAAAAGTTAGTGTAGATGCATATATTCATATATATATATATATATATATATATATATATATATATATATGTGTGTGTGTGTGTGTGTGTGTGTGTGTGCATGCATGCATGTATGTATGTATGATACATGTATGTATGTATAAAGAGAGAGAGAGAAACAGACAGACAGACAATTGTATGTATACATATGTATATAATACTTGACAGTCCATTGTAAATATACATATATACATATACATACACCCAAACATACGCACATATATTGAGACATGTACATGTAAATATATGTCTATACATATGTATGTATGTATGTATGTATGTATGCATGTATGTATGTATGTATGTATGTATGTATATATGTGTGTGTGTATGTATGTATGTATGTATGTATGTATGTATGTATGTATGTATGTATGTATGTATGTATGTATGTATGCATGCATGTATATATGTATGTATGAATGAATGAATGAATGTATGTATATATATATATATGTGTGTACATATTCTTTCTTTTATTCTTTTACTTGTTTCAGTCATTTGATGGCGGACATGCTGGAGCACAGCCTTTAGTCGAATGAATCTATCCCAGAACTTATTCTTTGTAAGCCTAGTACTTATTCTATCGGTATCTTTTGCCGAACTGCTAAGTTACGAGCACGTAAACACACCAACGTTGGTTGTCAATGGTGGGGTGACACACACACACACACACACACACATACATATATATATATATATATATATATATATATATATATATATACACACGACGGGCTCCTTTCAGATTTCGTTTACCAAATCCACTCACAAGGCCTTAGTCGGCCCGAGGTTATAGTAGAAGGCACTTGGCAAGATACCACGGAGTGGAACTGAACCCGGAACCATGTGGTACGAGAGAAAGATTCTTACCACGCAGCCACGTCTGCGCCTACACACACAAAAAAAACAAACATATATATATATAATATATATATATATATATATAAGTTGACAAATGTATATATATATATATATATACACATATATATATATATATATACATACATACACATATATGTATGCATATGCATTTATATTTCGAATTGATTTCATATTCAGTGTAATGATATACTTTCATAGGCTAATTAATGACGTGAAATCAATAAACAAAGAGCTATTAGCAATTAAAGTTTGAAAATTTTGGTAATTTTAGCCAGTCGTAACCGACAGACACATTCATGGCTGTTGCGATAGTAAGAAGCGGAACATGAGAACTCTTTTGACTCCCGACATGCCTGTTGC
>NW_021831983.1:0-5000 GCF_006345805.1 Octopus sinensis | reverse complement strand
ACCACCATTACAACCACCACCACCAACACTACTACTACTACTACTACTACTACCACACTACCACCATTACAACCACCACCACCAACACTACTACCACTACCACCAATACCATCACCACCACCACCACCAACACTACTACTACTATTACTACTACCACCCCACCCCCACTTTCCTTTTTTTTTCATTCTTTATGTGTGTAAGCATGTTGTTGTTTTTCTTTTTTCATTTTTTCCTTTTTCCTTTCTCCCTCCCCCCCACCTCCTTCTCTATATTCTTCTCTATCTTCCTCCCAAGTCAGCCCCCGCTAACGCAGACGCTGCTGCCGTTACGCGCGTCACCGGCGCCGTCACAACCACCACCACCACCACCACCACCACCACCACCACCACCACTACCACCACCACCGCCACCACTACCACCACCACCACCACCACCACCACCACCACTACCACCACCACCACCACCACCCACCACCACCACCACCCCACCACCACCACCACCACTACCACCACCACCACCACCACACCACTACCACCCACCACCACCACCACTAACCACACCACCACCACCACTACCACCACCACCACCACCACCACCACTACCACCACCACTACCACCACCACCACCACCCACCACCCCTACCACCAACCACCACCACCACCACCACCACTACACCACCACCACCCACCACCACCACTACCACCACCACCACCACTACACCAACCACACCACCACCACCACCACCACCACTACCACCACCACCACCATCACACCACAACCACCACTACCACCACCACCATCACCACCAAACCACCACCACACCACCACCACTACCACCACCACCACACCACCACCACACCACACACCACCACCACCACCACCACTACCACCACCACCCACCACCACCACCACCACCCCGCTTCTTCGTCAAGCACTTCCTTATATTTTCACTTAATCGTTTTCTCGTTTTCACATATTTCTGTTGTACAATAATCATTTGCTACAAACACACATACACGCACGCACATACACACATACACACACGCATATACACATCCGTCGCCATTTCTTGTCGCAACGATAACTCGACGAGAACGCGCGGAGCCGATGCGACGATGGCGCTTCTCATGTTGATGAGGAAGGTGGTAATTTTCGTAGTGTTAGTGTAGTAGTAGTAGTAGTAGTAGTAGTAGTAGTAGTAGTAGTAGTAGTAGTAGTAGTAGTGGGGGTGGGGTGGTAGTAGTAGTAGTAGTGGTGGTGGTGGTGGTGAAGGTAGTGGTGCTGTAATGGTGGTAGTGGTGGTAGTAGTTGTAGTAGTGGTAGTGGTGGTAGTAGTAGTAGTAGTGGGGGTGGGGTGGTACTAGTAGTAGTAGTAGTGGTGGTGGTGGTGGTGGTGGTGGTGGTGGTGGTGAAGGTAGTGGTGCTGTAATGGTGGTAGTGGTGGTAGTAGTTGTAGTAGTGGTAGTGGTGGTGGTACTGTAATGGTGGTAGTGGTGGTAGTAGTTGTAGTAGTGGTTAGTGGAGGTGGTGGTTTTGGTGATGGTGGTGGTAGTGGTAGTATTAGTGGTGGTTGTAGTGGTGGTAGTGGTGGTGGTGGTGGTTGTAATGGTTGTGGTGGTGGTGGTGATGATGGTGGTGGCGATGATGGTGGTGGTGGTGGTGATGATGGTGGTGGTGGTGGTGATGATGGTGGTGGTGGTGGTAGTAGTAGTAGTAGTAGTGGTGGTGGTGGTGGTGATGATGGTGGTGGTGGTGGTGGTTTTAGTCGTTCTTTTGATAACATTGCTGATATTATCGGTGTGGATGGATGTTGTAATGGTAAGTTTTGGTTTGTTGTTTTTGCAATTGTGGTCAACGTAGTGATTTTAGTAGTTATTCGTAGTAAGATTGGTAGTGCTGTTTAGTAGTGGTGTTGAGGTGGTTGTGGTGGTGGTGGTGGTGGTGGTGGTGGTGGTGGTTACAGTTGGTTGGTTACAGTTGCTGAAGGTGAGGTTCGGTTGGGGGTACGAAATTAAGGTAGCGGTCGATGACGATAGAGATTAGCAGGATGACGAAGACGATAGCGAGGATGAAGAAAGAAAGAAAGAAAGAAAGAAAGAAAGGAAGAATGAAAGAGAGACAAACAAAAAAGAAAGAAAGGAAGAAGGAGGGGAAGGAAGAACGGGAGAAAGGAAAGAAGGAAAAAGAAAGAAAGGAAGAAAGAAGCGAAGGACAGAAGGAAGGAGGGGAAGGAAGAAAGGAAAGAAGAGAAAAACGAAAGAATGAAAGAAATGAAGAAAGAAAGAAAGAAAGAAAGAAAGAAAGAAAGAAAGAAAGAAAGAAATGATAGAAGAAAGAGTGAAAGAAAGAAATGAAAGGAGAAAGAAAGAAAAAAAGAAAGCAAGAAAGGAAACCAGTTAGAAAGAATGGAAGAAAGAAGAAAAGAAAGAAAATGAGAAGGAAGAAGAGAAGCAAAGAGGACACACAGCATGAAAGAGAGAAAAGGAAGATGCAAATAGAGAAAAAAAATACATAAATATTGAATTAAAGAAAAGATGATGAGATTTATCTATTTCAATTGTTATCAGTATTTTCTGTTTTCTCTACCTCTGTATCTAGCAGTTCGATCAATCACCGAACTCTCCCCCCTCTCTGTCTCTCTCTTTTTCCCCTCTCTACTTTCTTTCTCTATTTCTCTTTTTCTAGCTCCAATCTCTCTTTTTTTCTTTGTGCCACATCTTTATCATCTCCTACAGCGTCTTTCATTTTGTTCTCCGTTCTTTTGCCGTCAATGTGAAGCGAACCAATATGGAGGATGTTGCCATTGGGCCAACAACAAACAGCGCGAGTCATCTTCTAAAATGGTGGATATTTCTTGACTTCGGTGTATAAAGCTATATTATATAAAAACAAACACGAAAAGAAAACGGGAATAAAAAGGAAATATATAAACATATGAATAAAATAAATAAACAAATAATACTAAATACTGGATAATTACCCAGACTGATTCATATATACATACTAGAATACACGCACAAACATAAAACACACTGAAATACATATATAAACCTATCTCTGTACTTCCATTCTACAACCATAGGTACATAGCTGTATGCGAGTGTGTGCGCATATGAATGAATTCTTTTATATATATATTTCTCTCTTTCTCACTATTACTTGTTTCAGTCATTTGACTGCGGCCATGCTGGAAAACCGCCTTTAGTCGAGCAAATCGACCCCAGTACTTATTCTTTGGAAGCCTAGTAGTTTTCTATCGGCGTCTTTTGCCGAACCGCTAAGTATGGGGACGTAAACACGCCACCATCGGTCGTCAAGCGATGTTGGGGGGACAAACACAGACACACCAAACACACACAACACACACACACACACACACAACACACACACACACACATATATCTATATATCACTATATACGACGGGCTTCTTTCGTTTCTGTCTACCAATCCACTCACAAGTCTTGGTCGGCCCGAGGCTATAGTAGAAGACACTTGCCCAAGGTGCCACGCAGTGGGAATGAACCCGAACCCATGTGGTTGGTAAGCAAGCTACTTACCACACAGCCACACACACACACACACATGTAATTTACAGAGCAAAATTTCATGAAAAAATCATTTGCGAAGATATCATTGACTTTGTTATCTAGTGTATACATACATACATACATACATACATACATACATACATACAAACATACATACAGACATACATACATACACCCATACATACATACATCATACATACATACATACATTACATATATACATGCATACATACATACATACTATAATACATACATACATAATATATACATACATACATATCATACATACATACATACATACATACATACATAAAACATACATACATAATAATACACGTATACATACATAGAAAGTAAATTGATCATCCAGCGGTTTCGATGATGATTATTTTCCAACTGCTTTTATCAACTGAACTACAAACATTTTGAATTATAGTCTATCTGGCTGAATATTCCGTAGACATTTGAGCCTTTCATATAATTCTCAAACAAAATCATTGTAGCCCAATGTGTGATAAAGATGGTCGTTTGCAAACATATACAGTCTATCAGACGGACTACTACTGATTTCATTGCGACCAAACTTCATTCATGTGAAATTCCAGCAACATATGACAAATGAATGTCTTTAGAGAGACCTGCTGAAAGTTATCGAAAAGATCAGGTAAAGGCAGCTACGACTACTTGGTCACTGCGTGGGCCACCCTGTACTTGAAGCATCGAAATTTGTGTTGTGGAATTCACCTTATCGTTATGTAGGAAGAGGAAAACGTCATCACACTTACATCGACTCTTGATTGCAGACACTGTCCCTGGAATGTATCCGCGACCTCAAAGCACTGACGTTTTCATGACTGAAAAGGGTGGCGGGTGGACTGTGTTTCTGCTGTCCGGGTTGGAAACCGGCCGTAGTGGTAATAAAAGAAGCTATGCCAAAAGATACATGTAGTGACCGTGTATATTTATTTCAGGCGTGGCTCAGTGGTAAGAAGCTTGCTGCCTAACAACATGGTTTCGAGTTCAGTCTCACTACATGTCACCATGTCACCTTGGGCAGTTGTCTGTTAATACCTATTTCTTTACTACCCACAAGGGGCTAAACACAGAGAAGACAAACAAGGACAGGCAAACGGATTAAGTCGATTATATTGACCCCAGTGCGTAACTGGTACTTAATTTATCGATCCCGAAAGGATGAAAGGCAAAGTCGACCTCGGCGGAATTTGAACTCAGAACATAACGGCAGACGAAATACCGATAAGCATTTCGCCCGGCGTGCTAACGTTTCTGCCAGCTCGCCGCCTTGCTGTTGTCTGTTGTCTGTTAATACTAACGACATTTTCCGACCTGGGGCATGTGCTATTGTGTTAAGCATATTTCTTCCAAATTTCTGTATAGGTATGTCGATCCAGCCATGGCTCATGTGGAGCAGCAGTATACTCAGAATACT
>NW_021831982.1:32500-33565 GCF_006345805.1 Octopus sinensis | reverse complement strand
CTTTGGTCCTGAGGCTATAGTAGAAGAAAATTGGCTAAGGTGCCACACAGTGGAACTGAACCCAGAACCATGCTGTTAAGAACCAAGATTCTTACCACACACCGCACCTGCATCAATTAATTTGTGCCATTCTTATATTTTATTCACAACTGTGTAATTTTTTTCATTTTATTGTTCTTATCATTTTTTGTAAAGAAATCATCAGTATAGTTCATAGTACGCTCCAAGGCTTTTATATCATTTTTAGATTTTATATACAGTGGGTAGAACGCCAGTCATGTCTACAGAAGATGTGGTTTCCAGCTCCACGGGTAGCCTTCACATTTTTCAATCCCAAAGGATTTTCCAATTTAACATTTACATGTTATTATGTATTGATTTTTATTGTGCTTCGAGGTATTCCAAAAAAGAACAATATCATTCTCTCAAAAGATTATATAATTCGTATGACCTCAATAATTAATCTATCCCTGTATACATGTATGTATATACATCGTTAAATAAGTGCGTAAGTGAATGTATGTGTACATGGGAGAAAATGAATGGTATTTCTAGGTTAAGACAATTACATAAACAGCAAACTATATAACCAGCTACACAGTTCGAAGTGAAACACTGTATCAACGATCACATATTCCTATATATATATAACATAAATAATATATAAATATATGCATATATGCACATACTTACATCTATATTTATACATACATGCATATTTGGGTACAGGATATAAAAAAAAACGTTGAACGCAATGAGAAACGAAAACATAAAAGCAAAACATGGAAACGGACTTTTTTCAAGCAATGAAAAGCAGAGTATAAGACATACAACACAAAGAATATTCCTCTTCTTCTTTGTCTCTGTTTCGTCTACTCCGCTTTTCGAAGGTATATATATATATATATATATATTATATATATTATATATATTATTTTATATTTAATGTAGGATAAAATATTTCGAAAAGAAATGTTATCAATGGCCAGCATATTAAAAAATACATCTAAAGGTTAAATCTTATAACCAACTTATAAATAAGGGCAAACGGAAAAATTTCTAATG
>NW_021831982.1:12500-27500 GCF_006345805.1 Octopus sinensis | reverse complement strand
TGTTATCCCAGATGAGTCTGAGGCATTTTTACGATTGGCTGCTATGTTTGTTGTCTGCTCTGTTTTTCTATTTTTTGTTGCTTATGTTTTGCATACTACAGACTTGAGACGGGTTTCTTACAGAACGGATTTATGTATGTTTAATGAAACATTTTACCCATCCTTATTCGGTATGTTTTTCCACCGATAATATATTTTCTCTTTTATCAGGAGAACGAAGTTAGCAAACCCGTCTACGCGAGGTTTGCAATTTCTAGAGTGTCTCTAGTTTACGCGTCGGAGTAAATATTTGTGGTGTTGTAGCTGGGCTTAGTATGTGTGATGAAAGAGTAAATTGATTTTGGTTTTTACCATTCTTTGTTCTCATTTTCTTATTTTAGTTTTCGTCGTTATTTTGTTATTTTCATTTTTCTTTTTGTTATTCTTGCTCTTCTTTTCGTTTGCCTTACTTTTGTTATTGCCATTGTTGTTTTGGTCGGCACTGGTTGTTGTCACTGTTTATGGAACTGGTAGTGAGTATAAATCTATGAAAGACGGTTAAATCAAAACTTATGTGTGATGTGCATCAACAAGAGCAACAATAACAAAATAAAATTTTAAAGCAGTTTAAACACACAAGGAGTAAAAACTTAAGCGTGTAGAAAATGTTATTGATTCCAACAGAAAAATATACATATACACATACAAACCCACGATTACGTAAATGTTCTACAACACAGCTTTCTACAATAAGAAAATGCCTTTTTGAATCAATAACCTTAAGTATCTAAGTCGTAAATATAAACTTTACTAAATCGATATTATACGCGTCCACTTTTCTTCGTTTTCCCCTTTTAGATGTAACTTATAAAACCCCTTTTCTCCGTCAATAACTTATAACATATGTCTACTTAAATTATAGAGTCATATTGTTGAAATGTATAAAATATTGCATGCGGGTCGTGATCTTTTCACGTATTCAGTTGCACATAGATTTTTTTCTTCGCGCGTAGTGCCACTGTTTTCTCATGGGAAACTGAAATCTATGGTGTTCTTCTCCATATAAGCTAATTTAAAGAATTGAAAAATTAGATCGAATATGAATTTAATCAGGTGAAAATTAACTAAAAGAAACGCGTTTTTTGCAATCTTTCAAAACAAATTAGAAAATTGCATTTAACAAAATGGAAGCCATACAGAATACGCGCTTTAAATTGATATTTATAACAGAATATATTTCACTAAAGAGATTTAGACATAATACATAGGGCTTTCCATGTAGCATGTGTAGCTATCTGATAGTCCTATTTATACATTACGACGGAATAGTACAAGGAAAAAGATGGACTCTTCGTCAATATAGTGAGACTTCTTTTTCATATATCATTGAAAACACTGCAGAGTGTTTTATTGGTCTCTATATACTATAAGGACCAAACTGTTCACTTGTAATCACATTTGTTACAAAAACTTGGGCAACATCAATGTAAGTGAGTGTGAGAAGATAATGTTTTGAACCGCTGCTTCCATGTAGTCCTACTCAGCTCGTGGCACATGAGTTAAACACAAGTCACATCAAAAGATACTTGTCCAAAATGAAGCACTGTGGTGTCTTATATTTGAATTCTGTGATGTGAGACGAATTTTGAAACATCTATATATTTGTGCCATTTATATATATATGCCTATTCCTTTCTCCCCCTCTCTCTCTCTCCTTCTCTCTGCCTCTATCTCTATCTGGTTTTATCTTCATATTTGTATATATATATATATATATATATATATATATATATATATACACATACGCACATATACATACGTGCATATAGACAGACAGACAGATAAATATATATTCAGGAGATAAACACTTATGTATAAGTATATAAGTATTCCCATATAAAGAAAAATAAATTTACATTTACCTGGAGCATAAAAAAATTAGAAAATACTAAGGAGAGAATGTTTACTATTTTAAACTCGATACTTGTTTCTATGAGCTCGGAATTATGTAAATACGATCGAAATTAGCAGATGGAATGGTCATAAGGTCAAAGGTGTGAAAATGCTAACGTCGCATAAAGACATTACCATAGGACCGGCTTCTTTCATCAGAAGAAAACTTGCAAATAGCAGTTCACATCATAATGCGAGAGAATTAATGATTGAAGAAGAAAAGAAAGGAGTAAAAGGCAAGGTGGGAGAGGATCTAGTTGGCTTAGAGAGGTGGAGTAGCGGAGTAGAGGAAGAGCAAAAAGAAATACAAGCAAGCGGAGGGAAGGTCAGTAATCAGAGAAGAGAATAGAAATAGAAGAATCGGAGTGAAGAAGGAAAAGGGGGAAAGCTTTGTCAGTTTGGTGGAATGAGGCATCACTGGTGATTGGGTACGTCGCTAAACAGTTGTTAAATCAATCAGGGATGTTTCTGGCTGTAGAAAAAGGCAAAAAGAAGCAAGGGAGGAAATAAAAGAATTGGGTTGGGTAAAGAGATAGAGGGAAGGTACAGGAAAATTAAAAATGAGAAGACTGAAACAATTAAGGATGGGATCTGTTTGTAGATAAAAACGGGAAGGAAGGAAAGAATTCAAGGAATGAGTATGAAGTAGCGGCGGAGGAAGATATGCTGCTATATGGAGAAAGGTAAAAGGAGAATAGGGAGGGAAAGAGAGAGAAGAGAGAAGGAGAGAGAGAGGAGGGGAGACAGGGAGAGAGAGAGAGAAGGAATATGCTGCCAGCATAGTTAAAGGTTAAGACGGAGCTTAATCATTACGAGGATTCATAGAGACTTTGCGTAATGGGCAAAAGAGGAGTAAAATTTGTGTTACATGAAGATTTCGGCTGAGAACTTATTGGATAATGAGGATTACAATGCCAAAGGATAGCGAGAGATACATTTGAATATACGAACATAGAGGTTAATATTGTACGGGTTAGCCTCGCAATGTATAGACCAGGTTAAGCAATAGGGGATATTCCGAGATTTGAGGAATTCATGAGAGTCCAGTAGTGGCGATTGAAATCAAAAATGCCACCAATGTGGATTCCAGCCTGGGGGAACATGACGTTATTACTCGGCATAAATATGCTATATAACAGCGTAAACAGAAGCCTGGTCAGATTCATATGGTCTGTTATCTTCAAAGAAGGACCTGGTGTTTTAACGTTGCTAGTGTTTGGCTGGGAGAGAGTGTCCCCGCTGGTATATGCAGTCAGGTTCCTAGTATTTGGTGGAGTTGGGCCATGATTGATGTTATAGAATCAAGTAGGATTCTCGAGGGTTGTATTATTATTATCCGGTGATTTCGGGTCCAGGAGGATTGGTTATAGAAACTACAGTAAGGCGGCTTAGTTTGCGCTACTAAAGGAAACAATTGTGGATCCTAGGTGAGGTGTTGTAGAACAGTGGGTTTTAATTGAGGGGTTATTAGAAAAGGGTAATACTTATGATGTAGTGGGAAGATGCCGCTTAAGATTTTGAAAAATATCTCTGAGAAAGATTTAACCCGAAGAAAGAGTGGTGACACGAAACATAATACTTTCCACTTTCTGGTTTTGGACGGCTTACAAAGAGATTATGTGATTGGTGGTCCTGTTGAGGACGTCTGATGTTATTCAACCCTCGAGGTGATACCAGAACTAGGTGAATGTGGTAACAGGAGAATTCAGTGGTATATTTATGGGATGTGGAATGATTATTAAAGATAGCCTCATTTGCTAATAGGGTAGAAATCCTGATAGAATCACCAGGGACGATTTCAACGTAAGAAGGTTTGAAAGAGCGGTTATAATGATAATAATATAATAATAATAATAATAATAATATATAATAATAATAATAATAATAATAATAATGATGATGATGATGTGTACAAGAAGCAGGAGGAGGAGGAGGTCATGAAGAAGAAGACAAAGAAGTGGAAGAAGAAGAAGTGGAAGAAGAAGAAGAAAAGAAGAAAAAGGACATGAAGAAGAATAAGAAAAAGAAAAAAGAAGAAGAAAAAGAAGGTGATGATGATGATTATACTGTAACCAATTTCTTAAAGCCTGGTACCTATTCTATCTATTTTTTTTTGCCGAACATTAACGTTTCTCGCACATTAATTTATGTAGATAGGACTACGTACGATATTAGAGAAAGAAACGCAGTTGTTTCTGGCAAAACTTACAAATGGCGGTGCCCCAGCATGGCCACAGCTCAATGAGCTGAAACTAAAATCAATCAATCAATCAATACATGCATAGAATGCAAAGTTTTTTCAAGGGATCTCAAAACACTATTGTGGATCCCCAGTTAACTATTTTGTTGCATGGACACCGAAAAATTCCTGTATGGACCCTCAGAGCCGATATAGACGTCGGTTGAGAACCACTACTCAAGAGCGTGGATACCGAAAATTTAAGAATATCTAAGAATAAAGTATGTAGAAAATTGAAATATATACTTGACAAGGTCCCAATTAAACAAGAGATTTTACACCTAGGTTGCAACATAACTATACATCAATTAGTGCCATGATAAATACAAGAAAGAGAGCACTACATAATACACCGATACATGAAGATAGCAATATTTTAAGATGTCGAGACATCTTGTGTGGTATTTCATTGATTAGTTTGCGGTTCATCAGTTAGAATTATGAAACAGAGTCAATATATAACTGTATTTATTTTTGAGATATGAAACCACAGTAAGCGGATATAAAACGAACGGGACGAATAAAAGATAAGAAAAGTGAAAATTTATATAAACGGTATTTCTTCCTCAGAATTGGAAAATATTAGATAAAATCGTTAAAAATTAGTCTTTTTTTGTTTTTGTTTTTCTTCCCAGATGAGCTATAACTAAAGAGAAATAACAGAATTAAGAAGGAAACAGAAGATGAAGGGATAAAATGAAACAATGAATTTGTTTACATATTACCAATATATAATAATGTATATATATATATATATATATATGAATATGCGTCTGTCTGTCTGTCGGTATGCATGCATGCATGTATGTATGTATGTATGTATGTATGTAAGATTGCGTGTGTGTGTGTATGTATGCATGCATATGCGTATGTTACATCCTCCCAGTCAACACTCGCTATGTTCTGTTTCTTTTGGGCATTTCCTAAATGAAACCAACTCTGTGTGGGGACAGCGTAATCAAATGGAGGTTGACAAGGAGGAAAAAGGTCATAAATTCTTCTTTTTCTTCTTCTTCTTCTTCTTCTTCTTCTTCTTCTTCTTCTTCTTCTCCTCCTCCTCCTCCTCCTCCTTCTTCTTCTTCTTCTTCTTCTCCTCTTCCTCCTCCTCCTTCTCCTCCTCATTATTATTATTATTATTATTATTATCAACAGTAGTAATGGTAGTAGTAGTATTAGTATTAGTAGTAGTAGTAGTAGTAGTAGTAGTAGTAGTAGTAGTAGTAGTAGTAGTAGTAGAGTAGTAGTAGTAGTAGTCGTAGTAGTAGTAGTAGTAGTAGTATAATTCCAATTATAAATACCACTCGGAAGAACCTGCCTGAAGCAAATATATATATATATATATATATGCACAAACACACACACACACACCTATACATATACATATGTGTATGAGCCTGTTTGCGTGTGTATACATGTATGTATATTGTCTTCTGGTCAATGTGGTCACGCGCACAAACCACCTGACCTTGTTCTAATTTTCCGTATTCATGCTTCACTTATTTTCTAAAGAGAGAATGCAAGAAAAAATTTAGTTTTTTTTTTTATTATTTTCTTTTGCATTTATACTTAGTTTTTTTTTAATTATCTTCTTTTGCATTTATACTTATGAACGAGAAGGAAATATAAAATGAAAAGGTAAAATACGGTGATCTACGGTGTGTGAATGGTGGAGGAATAGAATAAAGCATACCACAAATTTAGTGGTATACAAGATAAATGTGTTATCACCAATATCAACATCAGATGCAGATATTGAAACAACACTAAGAAAAAAAAACAGCAGTAACAGCAGCAGAAAGAACACCTACATCATGAACCTCAAGAAGAACAGTATTTACAAAAAATATGAAGACAATTGCCATAAGAAAAATAAATATCATCCACAAAAGCAACAGTATTGATCAACAAGGCAATTTCACATTTGGTCTCAAGGGCAAAATGATTTCATGGTATCAATTCCATAACATTCAAATTAAACAAACGAGGTGGACGTGAAAGCAAATTTAGACTTCAAATACAAATGTTGTGAAGGAGCTTTGGAAAAACTGAAATGTTACGTGTGATGATGCTTACGTCTGCGTACTGATAGATAGATAGATAGAGAGAGAGAGAGAGAGAGAGAGAGAGAGAGTGAAACACAGTTCTAAAGCAATGGATTGTCAAAGTGTTCAAACAAGACATTGTTTTCTTAACATTTTTGCATGTAAATATTTGCAATAAGCAATGGGAACTAGAATCAAAGTGAGAGCAGGTAAATATGCTGAATAACATCAAGTCATTAAAGCTGGACTTAATAGCCATCAGCGAAACCATAATTTTCTGAAGCCATTTGTTCGCTTCTCTTCTATCTAGTAACGATTTCTACACCTCATTCCACTGGCCTACTTTGAACAACGGTATGACTTAGATTTCCAGAATGTGGACTCTAGGAAACATTAGTAAATAAACCTGTTATGCTAAGAAATTTTAAGAGGTTAACCTATAAGAATAATGTATGTTGTCTACATTTGGGGGTACTTCGCTACAGCGACCGGCAATTCGGATCTATACAATCATCTTCGATAAGACAAATAGACAGGGTCCTGAATATGTATTTTCACAGCATTAAAATACTTCGGAATGGCTTATCAGATTAGTTCTTTGCTTGTTTTGGGGACATGCTTACTAAACTGGAAAATTAGAGCGATTCTGTCAGTTTGGAAAAAGATGTTGCGAAAGAGATGAAAGAAGCGAAAGTAGAGAGTTGAGTCGAGGAGGCATTTGTCAAATGGTTAAAAATGGCTCAGAGGAGTATCAGTTATGAAGTACTTGTGGCGACAATATCCTTTGGTCAGTTTTTAGTCATCAAACTCAATGGTTAGATGGTTATTAGTGAGGTGCGTGCCCTGAAAAATGAGAATGCGAAATTATTTGATGGGTCCAAGTGATCGGGGCGCAGCGTAGTAAAAATCCATATTCCTGCTTTTAGCTGACAGCAGAGAAAGTGTTCTCCAATTTCAAGAAAATGCATGCAGTTTTACTCAGCAATACATTGCCTTACTCTATGTAAGAGAGATAGACATGAGTTGGTAGACTTCTATACCGAATTCGAATGTGTACGTGATTTTTGGCCGATGATGCAAGTACTAGGATTTCAGTGGCTAAAGTAGCTGGATGAGAAACAAATCATCAGAACCAGAGGGCCTTACCTTGCAAATTTCATTGTTTCATGCCAGACCTGTTAATTTCAGACTTGGCAGCTGTCTACCGCAACTGGCAACATACTGGGCACATTCCAAGTAGTATAAGTCAAACCCGGATAAAAAAGAAAGAAAAACATAACGTAAAAATAAGAGAATCGTGTACGCCAACAAGTACTACAAGAAGAAAATCATCATATGTATAAGTATGTTTCTTGTAATTGATGGAAATTTACGTCATTTTCATATATTGTTTTACATTTATGTGCTTTTCGGTAAAGGTCGTACTAAAGTCTATAATTAAATGGTATTATTTTGATAAAGGCGGCGAGCTAGCAGAAGCGTTAGCACACCAGGCGAAATGCTTTGCGGTACTTCGTCTGCCGTTACGTTGTGAGTTCAAATTCCGCCTAGGTCGACTTTGCCTTTCATCCTTCCGGGGTCGATAAATTAAGTACCAGTTACGCACTGGGGTCGATGTAATCGACATAATACCTATGTCTGTCCTTGTTTGTCCCCTCTATGTTTAGCCCATTGTGGGTAATAAAGAAATAGGTATTATTTTGATATTCAAATTATAAGCATAAGAAATTATTCGAACAGTGTTTAATTTTCGTATAATTTACTAAGCGATACATGCCAAGTGTCAATCAGTCAATGCTAGAAATAGTAACCAATTTTAACTCAATTCACGATCTTACAAAAAGGGAACGACCCATTGTAATTCCAGTTTTAGATATATTGTATCTCAAAAATATAGTGGGATGCCTAAGGTTTTGACATGAGTGTTCATCGTTTGCTTCCTCGGTACTGACCTGGAGATGGACAGTAACAACAGCATAATATATATTTGTTGATGATAATGACGGCTATAAGGGTAGTTTCTACAGGGCAAAAGAAACCACATTTATTGAAGTGTGATTTTCCTACCATTCCAGGTGTAATTAGGCGTGTGTTTATTATACAAAGCACGCACAATTGAGAAAACAATTGACTTGAGAATACAAAATATGTTACCACTGAGTTTTGATGTGAATTAAACTATTGCTGTGTGATGATGTTTCTTATTGATTTCGTGCATCGATATATCCTTAAATCCTTAAAAATGTTTTAGCCCGAAGGCCGCGGCCATGCTGGGGCACCACCGCTGAATGAGCTACACTAATATGTGAATCCACCTCTGATACGTGGCACTTGGTCAACAAGGGTTTTCGATGCTGCTGCCCGCATCTGTGTCTCCTGTCGTGAGGTAGGTTCATCTGGGACTCCAGACAAGAAGAGATCCAGTTTAGCTTTAAAGAAACCCACATCCACACCATGCAAGTCTCTCAGGCATTTAGGGAGGATGTTAAAGAGCTGTAATGGAGTAGTAAGAGTCAACATCAAAAGTTAACAAGAATCGAAAATGCTCCATTCCAAATTGAATTCATATCAATATTTTAGACGCTTTCACTCATAACATATTTTCCAGATGAAAAGATAAAAAAAAGGCTTTTTGGAATTATAAAGTTTTAAATACACGTTTGTTGTGTTAACTGGATAATTGAATCCAGCCATGTCATAAGCAAAGATAAAAGCGCGGGCCAGATATTAGTATATATAATATTCTCACAAAAAGTATTAGAACGGAACAAATATACATATATTTTATGTACTATATATTATTAAAATAGAATTAAAATTCAAAGTGTCCAGTAACCTCACCGTAAACATGTAGATAATTTTGTTAATATATTTTGAATTATTTTTATGGAACATACTGATCAGGTTAATATAAACATACGCATTTTTCTTACTTCGAGACCGAATTTATTGTGGTTTGTCGAGTGGTAAAACAACATTTAAGAAGGCTTAAACTAAATAAAACTATAGTGAATGCGACGTGCGTTAAGCTATGTTTCAGAAAGCAATGAAAATCCACATTTAAGAAGTAATACGTTGATATTTCAAATATTACTGCATAGGTTAGCAGTTGATATTTTAAAATGTCGCTCTGCAAATTTTTTGCTTATTCTCCACGAATAGAAAATGCATCGAGAGAAAAAGAATAGTATCTTCGAAATCTAGATATGCCCTTTAAATGTTTGAAAAGTTATCATAACATTACAAGTAAAGCAAAAGAACTGTTCATCAATTCCAAAGGTACCTTATGCAATTTGACTATCATTGAAATTATTTCCGAGTAACAGCTAAACTGAATTAATCTAATGTTCTAGCAATAAAATGCATTGAATGCCACATGAAACTTCAAATGCTGATTCGTAAGTTCCCTGAATATCACCAAGCATTTCATTTTCAAGGTGACCTTGGTGGTGTAATTATATAGAGCGGCGCAGTATCTTAAAATTTCCACACAACTCTTGTTCCACCTTTATGAACATAATTGAATATTTTTGTATCTATATATATAAAACTGTGAATGTGTGTCTGTCTGTCTGGCTGTGCGAATCCCTAAAACTTGAGAACTACACAACCAATTTCATACACATGCCTTACTTAGGGTCGATGTAGTATCATGGGCAAAAAAATGTTTAACTTCTTGCCTAGGGCGAGCCCACAGCAATATCACATCTTCTCCACTATTTCAGTATACGTGGTAAAAAGTGAAACAAAAGCATTTCTCTATTGTATGTATATGGATGTATATATATATATATACATGTATATATATATGGATGTATATATATATATATATATATATATTATATATTCTATATATATAATATATATATATATATATATATATATATATATATATATATATGTATATATATGTATATATACATGTATATGTATACATGTATATGTATAGCTGTATATGTATACAGGTATATGTATAGATGTATTTCTATAGATATACATGTATGTCTAGATGTATATATATATAGATGTACATGTAATATGCACACACATATATATACACATATATACATGCATACATATATACACCCATATACACATACTCATTCACCCCACACACACATACATAGGTGCAGGTGTGGCTGTGTGGTAACAAACTTGGTTCCAAAACACACGGTTTTCAGTTCAGTCCCACTGTGTGGTAACTTGGCATGTTTTCTGCTATAGCCTCAGATCAACCAAAGCCTTGTCAGTGGATTTTGTAGACAGAAACTGAAAGAAATCAATTGTATGTATATGTATGTATATATGTAAGTGTATGTGTGTGTCTTTGTGTTTCTCTCTCATCACTGCTTCACAACTGGTGTTCGTTTATTTACATCCCCATAACTTACTGACTGCACAATAAGAAACAAATAGAATTAGTACCAGGCTTATCAAAATCTAAAAAAGCACTACGCAGTGTCTCATATTTTTGTTTGCCCACTCTTTGTGTGTGTGTGTGTGTGTGTGTAAGGATTTCGTAGACAGCAACTGAAACAAATCAATCGTATATATATATATATATATGTATGTATATATGTAAGTGTATGTGTTTGAATGACAATGGTCAGAGACTACTTGACTTTTGCACATACCATAACCTGTGCATCACCAACACATTCTTTGCCAAAAAGACATCCCACAAGGCATCTTGGAGACATCCAAGATCTCACCACTGGCATCAGCTGGATCTCATTACACGAAGATCCTTTCTGAATTCTGTTCAACTGAGCCGTAGTTACCACATCGCGGATTGTGACACAGATCATTCACTAATAGGTAGCAGGGTGAGGATTCTACCTAAAAAAGTCTATCACTCCAAGAAAATGGGCCGACCACGCATTAACACTGCCAGAACCTCGGACCCTACAATGCGAAAATGTTTTGCTGTTTCTATCATGGTTGCCCTCAGTAGCTGCCCAACCTCCTCTGCTGAAAGTAGGTGGAATTATATCAGGGAAGCTTTGTATACCACATCAATAGATATTTTCGGCATGAGAGAAAGGCAAAACCCAGATTGGTTCAGTGCTGGGCTCTCAGAGCTAGAAACAGTTATCGAAGCAAAGCGTGCTGCTCTGATGCAATACAAGAGTAATTCTTCTACAAAGTCACTCGAAGAACTCAGAAAGGCAAGAAATAAAACCCAACTGACTGCCACAGGCTGTGCAAATAGGTATTGGCAGGAAATCTATCAGAGTATCCAGTTAGCTGCTGACAGTGGCGACACCCGTGGGATGTATGCCGGTTTGAAGAAGGCCCTCGGCCCATCCGCAACCAAGTCAGCCCTTCTGAAATCAACTACTGGAGATCTCATCAAGGACCAAAGCAAGCAAATGGATAGATGGGTGGAGTACTACCAGGATCTCTACTCACGGGAGACCACGGTTGCTGAGGCTGCAATAGAGGGTGTCAAGATCTTGCCAGTCATGTGTGAACTTGACAGTCTGCCATCTATAGCAGAGCTCACCAAGGTTATTGACTCCCTAGCAAGTAACAAGGTTCCGGGAAAAGACGGCATCCCCTTAGGGATTATCAAAACCGGCAAAAACACCATCGTGCTTCGGCACCTTCATGAGCTTCTGTGTCAGTGCTGGGAGGAGGGTAGAGTCCCTCAGGATATGAGGGATGCTAACATCATTACGCTTTACAAAAACAAAGGTGACTGTGGTGATTGTAACAATTACCATGGGATATCTCTTCTAAGCACTGTTGGAAAGGTCTTTGCTCGCGTTATCCTGTCCAGGCTACAACTGCTTGCTTCTCGAATTTATCCAGAAACGCAGTGTGGCTTTAGAAGAAGCAGATCAACTATTGATATGATATTCTCCATACGCCAACTTCAGGAGAAGTCTAGAGAGCAGAAAATGCCTTTATACATGGACTTCATTGATCGGACAAAGGCCTTTGACTTGGTAAGTAGAAAATGCCTCTTCATCCGAATCCAAAAAATCGAATGTCCACCAAAGCTGCTGAGGATCATCAAATCTTTCCATGATGATATGCAAGGCACCATTCAGCATAATGGTTCCACATCAGCCGCCTTCCAAATAAAAAACGGGGTAAAGCAAGGTTGTGTCCTTGCTCCTACATTATTTGGCATCTTCTTCTCGCTGCTGCTCTCACATGCCTTTCAGACATCAGATGATGGAGTGTTTCTGCACAGTAGAAGTGACGGAAAACTCTCGCGCCTGCGTGTCAAGACCAAAATCAGAAGCATCTTGATCAAGGAGATGCTATTTGCTGATGATGCCGCTCTGGTATCATACACAGAAGAAGCCCTACAAAGCTCATCAACTGTTTTGAGCAAGCATGTAACGATTTTGGCTTAGTTATCAGCCTCAAGAATACCAACATCATGGGTCGGGCTACATCGGACATCCCAAACATACATATTGGAGACCGCAGATTACAGGAGGTGGAGAAGTTTACCTATCTTGGCTCTACCGTCACCTACAACATATCACTTGATGCTGAGCTCAATATACGCATTGGCAAGGCAGCTGCTGCGATGGCCCAACTCTCCAAACAGGCATGGGACAACAATAAGCTGACAAAAATGGAAATTTACCAGGCATGTGTACTTAGCACTCTGTATGGAAGTGAGACTTGGACGCCATACACACGCCAGGAGCGTCGCCTAAATATCTTTCACCTGCGCTTCCTCTAGAAAATACTTCGCATCAAATGGCAGAATCATGTCCCCAACAAAGATGTCTTCAAGCAAGCAAGAATACCAAGCATGTTTGCACTCCTCACACAAAGACGTATGAGATGGCTTGGACATGTTAGCCGTATGGAAGATGGCAGAATCCCCATGGACATACTCTTCGGAGAGCTTGCTAGGGGCACTAGGTCTGTGCGAAGACCATTCTTACGTTACACGGATGTTTGCAAAAGGGACATGAAGGCCTGCAACATCAATATTAGCAACTGGGAAGCAGTTACCAGCAACCGTGGAGATTGGCGACGTACCGTAAAAGAGGGAACACAAAGGAGTGACATAGAGAGAGATGAGAAATAGAAAGACAAGAAAAGACGTCAACAAGAAACTATGGCATTACAACCAGCCAGGCAAAGTCTTCGCTACATTTGCGGCACCTGCCAGAGGGAGTGTTTTTTCAGGATAGGACTACACAGCCACAGCAGAAGGTGTATTAGGACATGAAATGTAAAAGCCGGACCAGATTATTTTATGCGCAACTCCATTGTCTCCCGAGACAAAAAGGATGCCAACAACAATATATATGGATTTCGTAGACAGGAACTGAAACAAATCAATCATATATATATATATATATATATATATATATATATATTATATATATATATATATATATATATATATATATATATATATATATATATGTATATATATATATGTAAGTGTATGTGTGTGTCTTTGTCTTTGTGTTTCCCCCTCATCACTGCTTCACAACTGCTGTTCATTTATTTACATCCACATAACTTACTTGTTTCACAAGAACAAACTAATAGAATAAGTGCTAGGCTTATCAACATAAAAAAGCACTAGGTTGTGTCTCATATATTTATTTGCCCACTCAGTTGTATCTATCAATTTATCTTTGTATGTGTGTGTATCTATCTATCTATCTATCTATCTATCTATCTATCTATCTATCTATCTATCTATCTATCTATCTATCTATCTATCTATCTATCTATCTATATATATATATATATATATATATATATATATATATATATATATATATAATATATAGCACTCTAATGGGAGCCTTAACTCCGAAATTTTAGTCATTTCTTTTATGATCCAAAACTAGGTCAAAAGTACTGAATGAATCTTTATGAAATTGTTCTACGTATAATTATGTTCTACGTATAAGGGCCATAACCCCCATGACAATTCATATATTTTTGCTGTTGATGGAATTTTAACCATAGATATTAGACACACATGAAGTAATATTTATAAAATTTCATCTTCTTACAAGTTAGAAAGACCCCTCCATGGGAACTTAACACCCACAATTTTGCCATTTTATCGAAGCAAAAACGAATACTGTCATGGCTTCTGATCTTAACTGATTGGATGTGTTATCATGTACATTGTTTTGTCTTCGTATAAAAGATGGGCTACAGCAAATATTCTGCTCAATACCACAGATTTGTTTGTCAGTTGTTTGGCCGTAACCAGTTGAGCATGTCCCTTGGTGGCTGACGATATGTGCATCTCTGATCATGAGCAGAAGTAGTGGGGGAGTATCACAGTCATGTTTTGAGAGGAATTCCTTGGGGTTTGAATAATTCACCTCTGGAAGAATAGGTGTTTCCTTCAACATCCTTAAACAACCCTTATTCAGGGACCTTTTGAGCGGGATAGGTTACCCGACCTGAAGAAAGTTCTAACTGGGCTCCACCTGCAAGGTCATGTGCTGTTTATCTTGATATGAGATCACCATGTCGCACACATATGGTTGTGATGCATGTGCCTAGTGTATCCTTATCAGATGGGTAGTAATGATGGGTATACTGGGCTTCGTATATTTTACCGCAGTTTCACTTTGATGGCATGCACTCTCACTCAATAATAATAATAAAGGTTATTACGAACCACAAAAGTATGGGGACGTAGGTACATAGACAAACATACGCACAAAGGTAAACTCTTTAAGAAATCTCTTACTAATTACCAAACACACACACATATATATAAAAGAAGAAAAAAGTAAATATTAAATTGATAAGAGTTGAGCATATCTTCAGGTC
>NW_021831982.1:7500-10000 GCF_006345805.1 Octopus sinensis | reverse complement strand
CTACTGAGGTGACCGGTAGAGCGTGATCCGACAGTTCCCGCGCCCGTAGCAGACGACTCTTGTCTACCAGCGATATAAATGTGTGCTTCTATGCCCTACGCAGGCATATGAGAAGTCCTCCTAAAGGAAATAACTCAAAATTTGCCTTTCTAATAAAGCACGCACAATAAGTTGGACGTAAAAATTGCCTCTGGTATTAATACACCTTCTGTCACTAACAGTTACACACACGCGCGCGCGCGTGCATATATATGTATGCGTGGCGAGAAATAGAGTGACTGCTAGATAGATTGATTGATAGATAGATAGACTGATAGATAGATACATACATAATACATACATACACACATGTATACACGTAAATACGCAATAGACAGTATTCACTGGCTTAATATAAAATATACTTTATGGGTTTCACATACTTACCGTATGAGTTTGGTCTATGCGCTCATTGGATGCGGAATAGTGTCAAAGATGGAGAAATTATTTTAAGAGAACGAGAGTTAAAAGACAGAAAATCTCAATCAGGTGAGACAACTCCCCCCGTAAGTAATCGTGTACAGTTAATGTCGATAGTTCTGCTTTTGCATCGGCCTCATGGTCCTCGTGTACTCGAGTCATCGCGGAACGAAATGCAATTGCTCGTCTGAGACTTATATGCTAATTCTTTATTTTGCATTTGCTGATATGCAATACAACCGCACAGGCTAAACAGAATTAAATTTTGTATTATAACTATTCAAATAATATAAACATTGCCGATGTCATATACCGTATGTATTCTCTTTATGCGTACATTGGCTGCGAAATGGAGTCAGAGGGAGAAGTCCTTTTACGTCACCAAGTGTTAAAATAGATTCGATAACTCAAATGAATTATTACCTCTGACGCCATCCAGTAGCCAATGAGTGGTTCGTATGTGACATCGATAATGTGTGCATTATTATAACTGCTTATAATTCTCAATTGACCATAAATTGATGGTTAAAGGAATCTTGTTTTTCTCAAACTACCTGACGTAGGACAGTTTTGAAAATAGAACGTTCTGTAGCAAAAGATTTGCTACCGGGTGAGATCGAGCGTTTTCAATGCGTCTTATGTCAGAAGTTGGCCATTTCGGTTTATTCTTTCACGCTATAGATTTAATTTCGTTGTCACAAATAATTTAAACTTAATATGAACATACGCTGAAAAGTTCTCCAAGATTAATTATATCTTATTTCTGAGCATTCATATTTCTGGGAAGCTGAACATTTCGATACCTGCTTCCTCAAAATTGGTTTTATAAAGCTGGTTATAAAATAGTTTTCAAGATATTTTCAGTTTAAAGTACTTTAATACCTAACACCAAGTGACTAATAGTCTCTTATAGGCGGGAAATTATATTTAACATCGTTCCTGAAACAGAACAATTTTTAGCAGGAGTTTACTGCAAAGTAACATAAAACGTTTTGTTTTTGTCATCATACACCAGAGTTCACTTCCCCCTTTTTGCTTTCACTGTTTACACTTAATGTGGTAGTGCAACAACATCAACAACATCAATATGGACAACGTCGAAATCGTTGTCATCAACAGTAACATCATCGTCCACCTCATCATCATCACCGTCGTCGTCGTCATCTTTATCATAATCATCATCGTCGTAGTCGATGTCGTCATCGTAATCATCGTCGTCGTCGTCATCACCATCATCACCATCATAGTTATCGTCGCCAATATCGATAGGGGCAGTAGCACCAGCATTATATGTCGACATCATTTCCAACACGGTCAGTATCATCATTTTCCCCTACAGTCTCATTTTTATTATTAGTTTTACTTGTATCTTTTATTTAATCTCCTATTCTTTAATCTTTTTATACATAATTTATTTTCATTTACTTCTCTTTCTTCTCATTAGCCTCTCCATCAAGGAAATTGGATTAAAACTACGACTAATAATGTGTTCACTTCTTTCACTATCTTTGTTTTCTCTTTTCTTTTATTGTTATTCAATTGTTACATTTTTTTCAGCTAATGTCGAAACATCTGAAATTAAACTTATCGGTGATTAATTATTTCAGTTTGATAATACTATTCCGATGAAAGAGTTACGTTAACATTTTCTAATGTAATCCAAAATTGGCCTAAAATTTGAAAGGGTAAACAAGAATACCTTTATTTCTTTCACTCATTATCAGTACTACTAAAGAAAATCTTTAATCAGCAAACATGTTGATTTGAAATGTTTCCTTTTGTATTTGTTAGAATCAGTTTTCTTCAGTGGGTGAAGAGACAATTTAAATTTCATAGAAACGAAAATATTGGAAAGAAAGATTGAAATATTGGTCATTAGTAGGCAATGTCAGAGAACCTTTTATTTTGTGGATAGGAATCTTTTTACATCACTCTTCTTTGTAAAATACTCCGTCGCTTTATCGAACTCCTGTTTCGGGTTTCACTTGTGCAATTTTCTTTAAAATGTGACGAAGGGATGATTATCTAGACGCACTAAACA
>NW_021831982.1:0-2500 GCF_006345805.1 Octopus sinensis | reverse complement strand
CATCAGCAAAGACAAAAAAGAAAAAAAAAAGAGAGAGAAAACAAAAAACAGCAACAGAAGCAGCCATAGCAGTAACGATCGGGAATAAACGAAAAGTGACCCCAAAACGACCTCCACACTAACCCAAACAACAGACACCGCTTCCGCTATCACACAAATATTAATTCTACAAGAACAGCAACAATATATATTTCTGACTATCCAAACCAGTTATTGAGACTGCAGTTGATACCCCTACCCTACTGTGCAACCCATCATTGTATCCCGTATTTCCGCAATTGTTTTATCATTTTACAACACTTTGCTCCACTTGTCAAAATCATGGCATACCGTAGAGGTAGGCACTGAAGTTCATTCCTGCGTTCCAGATTACCATTCGTTCCAAATAGTTTAGCAAAGCGTTGCTGAAATGCCACACGAATCTGTTCGGGCTCGAGTACCATGAGCCCATTTTGGTCTACCAAAGATCGAAATGAGGATGGATGAATGCGCATCCAGGCTCAGCGGTTGCGGAGGAAGTCGGGGAAGAAAGTCGTAGGAAGTCGCAGTAAGAAAGAGTGAGAGGAAGTTGGAACGAAAGAGTACAACAGGGGTCGCCACCACCCCCTGCCGGAGCCTCGTGGAGCTTTAGGTGTTTTCGATCAATAAACACACACAACGCTCGGTCCGGGAATCGAAGACGCGATCTTCCGATCGCGAGTCCGCTGCCCTAACCACTGGGCCATTGCGCCTCCACTGTTACTACAGCTGATAATGACTTACAATTTCGTTGTTCTGTTCTACGGTTAACTGACTCATATTTTCAGCGGAAGAATAAACCCCATTCACCATTTTACTTTTTGAACAAAAAAAGCAGGGTATGTTTGCTAAACTGACTCCAATTTATCCCCAAAGGGCTTCACATGCAAAATACCTAACTAGCTCCCTAAGGCTTTTCTACATGTGAAGGCCTTAGGTGTTTGAATAATTCACCTCTACAGACGAGAGTTTCGTTCAGCATCCCTAAACAACCCTTATTCAGTGACCTTTTGAGCGGGATGGGCTGCTCGACCAGAAGAAAAGTCTGACTGCAAAGTCATGGTTTTTTTTTTTTTTTATCTTGATATGAGATCACCATGTCACGCACTTATAGCTGTGATGCATGTGCCTAGACGGGTAGTCATGATGGGTATACTGGGCTTCGTATATTTTACCCCCAGTGTCATTTTGATGACATGCACTGCTCTTTCACTCAATAAAAATAATAATAATAATGATAATGATGATGGTGATGATGATGATGATGATGATGATGATGATGATGATAATAATACTAATAATAATATAATAATAATAATAATAATAATAATAAGAATAATAATAATAATAATAATAATAAATAATAATAATAATAATAATAATAATATAATGATAATAATAATATTTTTCTCTACATTATTCGATTTTATAAATGAACAATCTGGTGTGTTTATTTTATTGACATTTCAATGTATACAATGAGTCCCGTAGGGGAAATTATCGTTACGTTATAACTGTATTTAATGTTACGGATGTTGACCACGTATTCGTATACTAGATAATTTCCTTGTATGTGTTTGATATTCAGAATATATATTTTAGATTATGCGTTCGGGCTGTCAAGATGAAGTCCCTCAATTCTATCCTGTGATTCTTGAATACTTATCGTACAGTTTCGTAAAGATTCATTCTGATGGACTTGCAGTCAGATTTAGTTGTGTTCTTTTGCGATTTTCACGTCAAAATTGCTGCAAGGTGTACCTAAGTTTTGTCACCCTAGTTCCACAAAGGAAATAATTGCGTTACAGTGAGTTTAATTCAAGGAGATGTATGCACTTCATAAAATACTAGACTTGTACAACCTTTATTGTTGTAAATGTTGTTTTAGATCATATACTTGTTATTAGGTTTGGTACTGTTGTGTTCTTACAGTTGTCGTTAATTGTATTCCTTTATTTTAGATACCCTATTTCCATTTCAGTCGCAGTTGGCATAATGTACACCTTAATTCTTACTATTCGTTCCCATATAAAGTAATACATGCCATCTCACAACATGTAATTTAAATAGTTACTATGTCTTTTGATATTACAGAGTGACTGTATTCAGAATTTATATCTCTGGAAATTAATTTGATTATATTAAAAAAAAAATATATTTCATGATATCTTAAGGGTACAGATCTCAAATTGTAATTATCGTTATCTCAAATATTAATGAAATAAAGTATTCGAAGAATCTTTAAAATTACTTCTATATAATATACTATCAGCTGGTAATACTAACACACATGACACATCTCACAAAATCTAGAACCACACTGTACAAAACACAGTCATGCAAAAATTAATATATATTGATACACAATACACTAAGGCATCTAGGCAAAAGCTTAATACTACAATACACTGCAAACTAACACTACTATACATGAGAAACTTAATACACTGCACATCAATACTACCACATACTACACCATCCA
>NW_021831981.1:22500-33600 GCF_006345805.1 Octopus sinensis | reverse complement strand
CCCCTTGGTTTATTACCCCTCTCCAATATATGAAGCAGTTTTAAATCATCATCTGTTGTCCTCAGGGGTAATTGTCTTTGGGGGCAGGGGATATTGTCCATGAGGGGTCGGTAAATGTCCTAGACTCGGACTATACACATACTCACATGCACTGACACACATATACAGATTAATGGATAGATAGATGAATAGATAGGCAGATAGATAAGATAGCCAGAGGGACAGGCAGGCAGACAGACAGATAGATAGATAGATAGATAGATAGATAGATAGATAGATAGATAGATAGATAGATAGATAGATAGATAGATAGATAATAGATAGATAGGTGGATGGATGGGTAGACAGACAGACAGAAAGAGAAATAGATAGATATATATATCCATAAGATATACACATATTCATATACCTTATTATACTCATATACAAAGATATAGAAAGGAGAAAGATAGTATGAGAGAAAGAGGGACGCTAAAATGTCTGAGGTCAAATAAGTCAGCGTCGAATAAGCGACGCCAGATAAACGGCATCAAAACAGCTGTGCCAAAATGCTTCACACTCCCTATTCTCCTTTTTCTTTTTTTTAGCTGGGCGATTTTATCAATGCTCAGAGTTTTTGTGTGGTGTTACTTATTTTAAGATGGTCTGAATGGCGAAATCAAAACAATGACAAGAGCAGATGACAAAAACAAGATGGCGAACAACACAATGGCGCCCGTTGTGTCTCCATTCTCCAATAGGCTATCGTGATAGAAATACAGCCGATAACAGACAACAGCGGTGTTACTTTAAGTAATATGTCAGAGGCAGATTATACAGAATTCTGTACAAAAGGGAGATGAATGAAGTGTAATGTTGTTCGCAAAGTGGAATAAATACATCTCCGCCGATACACATGCGCAAACACATTCACGTGCTCCTAGACGTACATCACGCAAGATATGTGTTTATATATCTATGTATGCATGCAAGCATGCATGGATAGAAGGCTGGATGGATGATTGTAGGTAGTAGCTAGAAACGTAGGTAGATAGGTAAGTATATATGTACGTATGTGTGTATATATGTGTGTGTTTATTCATATACATTGTATATATATATACTTGTGCATATATAGAAATATATATACACATATATGTATGTGTAGGTGTACACTTATTGCGTGTATATATTCACACATACACACACACACACACACATATATATATATATGTTTGTATATATATGTGTATGTTTACGTATATATATTTGTTATATGTTTGTGTGTATATATATATACATACATACATGTAATATATACATGTTATATATATATATTTATATATGTATATGTTAGTATATATATATAATATATATATTATATTATATAAAATACACGCACATATGCACGCACGTGAATCTTTGTATGTGTGTGGCGCGTATGTAGTGTGTGTGAATGTGTGTGTGTATGTAACGCACGTGCATATCTGCATATATGTGTTTGTGTGTGTGTGTATATATATATATTATTATATATATATATATTATATATATACATTATACACCACACACACACATATACATACACACACACACGTATATATTAATATGTTAAACGTATATATTATATATGCATTTATACGGCCATAAATATCTTTACATACATACGGACGATCGCGCATACAATTACGCGGAGGTACGAAACGCACAGTGATAGAAACATTGAGAGGTGGAAATATATACGATAAAAATGAGCGGTGGGGGAAGGAAGAAAAAAAAATTAATAATAATAATAATAATAATAATAATAATAATAATAATAATAATAATAATAATAATAATAATAAACAACAACAAAATAGTAAATCGGTGTTGGGAAATAAAATGATGTGTGGGATTTTTGATTGAAACACATGGAACTGGGGAATTGGAATTGATAAAAAAAAAAAGTTAGGGGTGGGAATGAAGAATGAAGAATGCAATATTTAACATGATATTAGATAGCCGTTTCTTAATGCTAGGTGATAGAAAATATCAAATGCTACAGAATACAGGCTGAAGGATAATTATTAGGTGCCGATTCTTCGGTATAATGGCTGCCAGGAATCTGAGAGACTCATGGGAATTTGAGTTTCCTCAGGAACTATTATAGTTGACCAATATCTTGTGAATGGGGAGTATGATCGATATGGAGATGGAAACTGTGCTGAAGCTTGTGCTTTTGTGTAATTATGTTTGCGTGAATGAGCGTGCGTACGGATATGTGTACGTGTATATGTATGTCTGTGTGTGTATGTGTGTGCGGGTTTGCCTGTGTGCGTTTATGTACGTATGTATGCACATCTATAATAAATACCAAAACGAATTTCAGTGTGTCAGTGTATCACACTTTAACCTTCCCTCACACTATTCAATGACACTTCTACTATTCCTCCTGCTGAGATGAGAGTAATAGTAGGCATAGAGACGGTGAGGGTGGTAGTAGATTGACTGTTGCAATGGTAATGGGGTGATGGTAATAGTATGAGCTGTAGTTGTGATAGAGGCGGAGGCGACGGTGATGGTGGTGGTGGTGGTAGCCGAGGCGGTCAGGGATGACGGTGATAGTAAGTGATGCGAAAGACAGTGGTGATGGTGGTGGAGGGAAAGGTAGCAGAGTCAAAGGTATTGATGGCGGTGGCGTCAGAAGTCTGAATGGTTTGTATATGGTAGTTGTGGTGGCGATGGTGGTGGTGGTCTTGGTGATGGTAATGGTTGAAAACAATCAACAGAGAGAGAGAGGGAGAGAGAGAGAGAGAGAGAGAGCGAGAGAGAGATGGAGTGATAGAAAGAGAGAAAGAGAAAGAGGTTAGACAGAAAAGATAATTGTACTGACCCCCGAATGGGAAGACGAAAACTGTTGTTTATCATGCAGCTTTGCAATCAGTTCCAAGTCGACAAATTATATTGTTTTAACGAAAAATGTTCATTGCTTGAAAAATATTGGTCAAGTTTAATAAAATTTAATATGTACTCAAAGCAGGAAGTCTCATTGTTGGGCCCAAGACCCAATGAAGAGCTCTCCACAGGAGCTAGCTTAAAAGCCGCCCGATGTGTGTGTATGTGTGTGTGTGTATTAAATGCATATACTTGCCTGTATTATATGCTTGTGTGATTGTATATATATATACATATTTGAAAGTATATATGTGTATGTGATATAGACAAAAGCATATATAAATCTTTAGCACGTGACTATTAAGTCCGTAAAATCACTTATGTACTTTCTCACATACACTCTGAGAGTAGTTGTATGTATGTATATATACATATGTATATATATATAATATATATATATATATATATATATATATATATATATATACATATGTATACGCACACATATGTAAATATGTACACACACAGTATATATTTATATAACTTTTCAACGGTGACATCAAGATGGGTTTTCCCACACCTTGCCATAAACCTTTGCCTCTTCCCTCTTAATACCTTGTTTTAAGTCTTCAGTTTCGTGTCATGTGACTGTGCATAACATCAAAGTAATTTAGGTCTTCATCTGCCATTACAGGGCATAAGTCTCCGAAATACAACAACCTCTATATCCTGGCATTAAACCCCAAACAGCTTTTTGAGCTGCAGTCGTAAAAGCTGGGTGGAATGTTTCCATAAATCACGCCGTGAGATTCTTTGAAAGCTTACAAGAATCTTGGCTTATGAACTGTCAAAGAAATCTTGAAGCCCTTTCATCATAGTCCAGCTTTCGGTTTCATAGAAAACAATACCCATGACTTAAAACGACCAGCCCCAACTTTCTTTTCTTTAGCCCTAGTATTCGTAAGATCGATGTACCCGTTTTGGTGTAACCGAGTAAGTAACCGAGATCACAACAATCTCTCAGAAAGAAAAGCCAGTTCGTTGCAGGGTTCCAGGCCAGAAATTTTTAAGGAGGGAGAGGCTATCTGATTACATTGAGCCCAAAACTTGACTGCTACCTTATTTATCGATCCTCAAAAGATGTAAAGTAAAGTTGGGCCTTGCACGGGATTTGAACTGGGAGCGTAAAGAGTCGAAAGAAATGGCGCTAAAGCGTTTCTTCGTCCAACGTGCAAACGATTCTGCCAGCTCGCAGCCTTACACATTCCGTGCTTCTTTATTAATAACTGCAGTAATTATCCCCTAGTCCACCTCTCCCACCGCCATTACCCCCTACCATTACCCCTACTTTTTCTCCCCTTTTATTGCTGAGTCGATCATTGAACATATTGAAACACTTGTAAAATTACTGAACCACATCAAGAATATCCATGTGTAAGACATAGACACCGGATACTTAAACCCGCCACCACCACCACCACCACTACTACTACTACTACTACTACTACTACTACTACTACTACTACTACTACTATAACGACAATTATAACTAATGCTATTACTACTAACAGCCGTTTAGAGTTCAAACTCCACCGAGGTCGACCTTGTCCTTCATCTATTTCAGGGTCAATAAAGTACCAGTTAAGTACTGGGGACGATGTGATCGACTTAACCCTCCACCCCACCTGCCTTTCCCCCCGAAAGTTCAAGCCTTGTACCTATAGTATGAAAAATTATTATTAACAGCTGTTCTGAGTTCAAATTCCTCCGGGTCACTCCATTGCCCTTCATCCTTTCGAGGTTTATGAAATAAGTACCAGTTGAATTCTGGAGCCGATATAATCGACCTGCTCCATTCACTAAGATTTCAGGGCTTGTGCTTAATGTTAGAAGGGGCTATTACAACTATACAACATGGCGGCGAGCTGGCTCAATCGTTAGCACGCTGGACAAAATGCTTAATGTCATTTCTTCCAGTATTTTGAGCTCAAATTTCTCTGAGGTCGACTTTGCATTTCATTCTTTCGGGAACGATGAAATAAGAACCAGTTGAGCCCTGAAGAAGGTGTAATCGACTACACCCACCCCGAAGACTGCTGGCTTTTTGTCAAAACTTGGAAGGCTTGTGACCACTGACAAATACAAATGAATCATTGTGCTGTTTACTTACGGTTCATTAGGTCCCGAGTTCAAATTCCACCGTAGTAAATTTTACATTTCTTCTCTCCAGGATCGAAAGGTTAAATCATCGGTACTTATTAATAAAAATTAGGGGTTTCTTGGACATATATTCCACAAATTGAATCAATACACGGAACAGTCAAAGTATGCGAGACTTCTCTAAAGTTTAGACCACGAAAACTTGTCATGGCTACTTTTGACTTCTAAATTCTATTTCCAATGAATTCCAATGAAGCCTTTAGAATCCAAGAAATCAAAAAACATATACATACACACAGAGTGTATAATGAATGTTATAGATACATGTATAAAATAGATAATTTGCATATAGCTGTCACCTCTTGAGGCATGCCCGCTTATTTCAGTACTACAAAGTTTTATGTAGATAGTATACGCGTAGGATTTGAAAATTCTGGGAAATATGTTTTACAGAGTAATTACATATCAGAACAGGAGAATATATATAAAAAATACTGGTATTGCCTATTCAACATTACACGTGTTTCATTTTCTAATAGGCGCTACAAAGTTGTACATGTACGAAAAACATGTAAGATATCTCCTATTAGAAATTCTTCAGATAGAGAATCACAATATTTTATTAATAAAATCTTAGTAAATGAAACATGTGTAATGGGGAATAATCTTTTGTTTTGATAACAGTTTGACTCACCTCCACATAGCTTGAAGTTTCGTGAGTGCATAGAACACGTCCGTCGCATCAGATGCTTGGAGCTGCTATCAAAATTATATGTAGCTCCTACGAAATGTGCGGAATGTTACTTGCTTTCGTTCGTTCGTTCGCTCACTCGTATACATTCACACGCACGAACACACACGCACGCACACACCACACACAACACACACACACACACACACACACACACACACACACACACACCACACACACACACAAAAAATACAATCTCTGATTCACTGGATTTAGTTTCGTTTCCTTTTTCTCTTCAGCAGCAAGGGAGACAATCCACCATTCCTCATCAGCTCTACGTCCTACCAGTCACATGATGTTTGACTCATTGAATAGATGGCGAGATAATGACATTCTGTCCAAAGAATTTCGAAGAGAATCTGATTTTAGTAGGATATCTTTTTGCTTTATTATTTTTTTTTATATTCTACTGTTCTTTTTTTTTTTAATGATTTTTACATTTTTTCATCAGATATTTTTATGATCTTTCAATCATTGGACTGCGGCCATGCTGGGACATCGCATGAAAGGCTTTAGTCAAACAAATCGATCCTAGTACAAATTCGTTTAAGTTTGGTACGATTCTATTGGTATCTTTTGCCGAGCTGCTATTGTTACCGGGACATATACAAACCGACACCGGTTGTCAAGCGGTGGTGAGGTAAAGACAAAGACACCTACTCCCCCACACCCTCACGCACATACTCATTAGTATGTATATCTCTTCTATTTTTTAACTGCGTAGGCGCAGGAGTGGCTGTGTGGTAAGTAGTTTGCTTACCGGGTTCAGTCCAACTGCGTGGCACTTGGGCAAGTGTCTTCTACTATACTCCCAGGCCGACCGAAGCCTTGGTTGGCGGAAACTGAAAGAAGCCCGGTCTGTGTGTGTGTGTGTGTGTGTGTGTGTGTGTGTTTGTGTTTGTGTGTCTGTGCTTGTCTCCCCACCATCGCTTGACAACCGATGTTGGCGTGTTTACGTCCCCGTAACTTAGCGGTTCGGCAAAAGGGACCGATAGAATAAGTGCTGGGGGCGATTTGTTCAACTAAAAGCGGTGCTCCAGCATGGTCGCGGTCAAATGACTGAAACAAATAAAATAAAAGAATATTATAAATCTTCCACTGAGGAGGGAACCGATTTCCAACAAAGGTACAAGGCTCTCATCTTTGGGATATAGTTAACACAGACAAATTCACATTTGGAACTTGAGAAAAGTCTTGTATATTTTTACTGTTCCACTCACAGATTGCACTTATAATGTACGAATCAGCCGGTTGATTTCTCTTTCTGAAAATCCCAGTTTATCCAGATCCCCCTTTAAACCTTTACAAACAAAACCTAGTGTGTATGTATGTATGTATGTATGTATGTATGTATGTATGTATGTATGTATGTATGTATACATGTTTGTATGTATGTATCTCTTCCATGCGATTCCCGTCAACCAATTTCACTCACAAGGCATTGGCCGGTCCGGGGGCTATAGTGGAAGTCACCCAAAATATTACATAGTGGGACTGAACTCGGAACCCTGTGATGGCAAAGCGAGCTTCTTAATCACACAGCCTCAAAGAATATCAATCCGCTTATTACCTCCGCCCTAGCGGAGGTAGAGGCGTTGTTTTTCAGTCGTGTTTGTTTGTTTGTTTCTCTGTCCGTGGACAGCATATCTCAAGAACCGCTGGATGGATCCGAATGAAACTTTCAGAGATGTTTGGTCTTGTGACTGGCACGAACTGATTAGATTTGGGGATCGATCCGGTACCGGACAAGGATTTCTGGATTATTTTTCCGTTTTTTTTTTTTGTTGTTGCTTTTTAATTAATTTTCGAGAGCAATCGGGTTCATTTTTAGTATTCTCGTTTGTGAGAACAGTTGAGTTTATTTTTGATATTCTCATTTTAAAAATCATCTCTGGCTAATCGTTGAGAGGACGTTGGTGTTGCCTTGGCAGAGGTTTGCGCTCTCTGAATGCTCTTGTTATTACTGCTTTTTTTTTTGTTTTGTTTCGTTTTTCTTCACGTGCTGTGAGCATAGACAAGTTATCACACAACTAAAATGCCTCTTTATTTTTCTGAATAAAACAAGAAATTCGAAAGCCTTTTTTTTTATTTCACCAGCATTATCCGTCATTTACCTGTTTAGAAATATATCTGAGAAATTTCAGTTCAAAATGTGTATTAATAAGTAAGTTACAGTAATCCTTCGACTAACGCGGACGTTACGTTCCAAAACATGTCCCCACCCCCCACCCGCGATAGGTGAAACCCCGCGAAGTAGAAACAGTACTGTGCTATATATTGTTTTATTTTTATAATTTGTATATACTTATTTTATTATAAATGCAAAACAACATTCTACACTTGCCTCCCGACTTCCGTTTTCCATACAATATGTACGATTCTTTGTTTTCTCATCTACGGTACACTACGTATTTTCTTTTAATATATTTTAATGTGATATACAGTGTAGTACTGCACTGTATTTTTATTTATGAATTCATTAATTTTATACGCGAAAATGCTTCTTTTACCACATGAATAATTAAAATCTAAGAAAAATATAAATACCTGTCGGCCGCAGAAACCCACGATATACTGACGAGTCCGCGATATGAATATACATTTATTAGCCAGAAAAATCCGCGAGGTACTTACTAAGTGCGCGATAGGCGAATCGCGATATGGCGAATGATTACTGTATATATATGTAATATATATATATATATTATATATATATATATTTGTATGTGTGTATAATATGTTATTTTTGTAATATACTACATATATATATTATATATATATATATATATATATATATACATCTATATATATATATACATATATATATATGTGTGCCATAAATATATACATATTTTGATTATTCATGCGGTTTTTTTGACTATTTATTAAAATTTTATGTATTGATTAAGTCTTTCCTTGTTTGTTTTGCAAAATAGTGGTTTTGTCTCTAATAATATTTTAATATATATTATATATATATATATATATATAATTATATATATATATATAAGAGAATGTTTTTATATATATGAACGTGAAATACAGGAAGGGACGAACACGGAACACAGACAAATCATTCGAAGCCTTCAATCTTCAGTCAGACACCGAATCATCATAGCAAATTTCGGCTGTTCAATTCTGATATTTGCTCCAACTCGGCCAGCCCAAGAAAAAAACTAAGCTGTAAGCATTAGATTTCTTGGTAGAAGACAGGAATGTGAACGCACAAGACGGATGTGAATACAAGAGACGAAAACGAAATTGAAAACAGTAATGAATAAACAAAATATATATAACGGTGGTTGTCATACGACTTTAGACCAAATGAGACAAAACAACAACAACAACATAGCTGGCGTAGAAATAATTACCGTTTCGGTAGCGGGGACACATGTTGGTCTATTTCTTTATTACCCACTAGGGGCCACGAAGAGGGAACATTACAAAACATGGGGGACATAAACAATGCGATTAAAATTATGATTAAATGAATGTTAAAATGAAAAAATGATAACATGAAAGCGATGCTAACGGCCCCCTCCGCCAGCATCACTTACCTTTCCGTTCCTATCACGATTCCAAAGTTTTTCACCTCACCTTTCATTTCTCTCTCATATCTCTCTATCATATCATCCTTCATAAATGCTGATAAACAATTTATACGTAGTTCATTGCACTTGCTCATCAAAGAGCCCATGAGTTCAAAATCGAATACCGCATAGCTTCCATCCTCATACTCCTGCCATACATCGTCTTCAAAAAGCCTTCTTGCGTTCTCAGTATCCCCCTTCCCCACAACACATAAAAAGTAGGACTGGGGCTTTTGTATGTTCTGTGTGTCTGTTTTCGTTTTTCTTGTAGGCGGGGAGTGGGTGGGATTGCTGTTTGCGGGGCAGGATGGGTCTCCAAGGGTGTGGGTGGTATTGGGGTGGGTTGGGGCTTCGCACAGTTTTTTCCTTTTCTTTCCTTTTCTCTTCTTTCTGCCCTCCTCACACTCTTTTTGCATCTCCTCCTCCTCTGTCATTTCCCTTTCCGTCTGCTTCTCTTTAATTTCTTCTTCTTTTGGGGCCTCCTCTTTTGGAGTTTCCTCAACGATTTCCTTTTCTCTTGGTGGGGGAGGGCAGAAGGCTCTTATGTGGCCCCTCAGGCCACACTTGTAACAACGTGGAGCTCTGCCCTCCACCCACACTCTCATAATCACGTCTCCCAATTTAATGCTCTCCGCCAGGTCCACCAGTACCTCGCTCTCCGCCTGCACGTTCAGCTCCACTATTACGCCTCTCCAGCCCTCGGTCTTGACCGAGGCATGGAGAATATCCACTTTCTCCTCGTGGCCGCTGATCACAGCCGCCACAATCCACTCAGCCTCAACGTTTGGTGGCACTCCCTCCACCCTTACTCGTGTATCCTTCTATTCAAGTACATTGGTAAAAGTGTTACCTTTTCTGACTTCACTGTCTTCACCGCCATCTTCCTCGCTGCAGTCTCGCTTTTAAAATGTACCACTACAGTACCGTACTTCGATCCTCGAGTCAGAAAAATGATTTCCTCCTCCGATCTTCTCAGGGCCTCCTCTATCCATTCCATGTTTATAATTTCTATTTTCTTTCTTTCGTTCGCGAACACCCTGTAAATTATGGTCCTTTTATTGTACCATTCCTTTCTCTTTGGTGGTGGTTCCAGTTCCACCTCGCCGCTGTCCTTCCTCATATACCTCTGGAAACCTGGCAATTTTTCTAGGTTTATTTCTTTTTCCTGTTCCGTCTTCTTTTTTGCAACTCCTGCGTACGTTTTCCTGTTTTTTATCTCCACATTATTTACATCACCGATTTGCTCGTCTTCAGAGTTCGACGTCTCCGACAAGCTCTCAAATATCCATTCCTCCTTCGACTCCTCCACTAGGTAGTGGTCATCCATTTCCTCCTGTTTGACAGGCCGAAAACGGCCGTCAAGACAGAAAAAGTGTAACGCGCAGAACCAGCGGAACGCGAAACCGCTTCAACGCCGTTCAAAATTTCCACAACAACAACAATTCTTTTTGATCTTTTTTACCGAATTTTACGAGCGTAAAAAAACACGACCGAACTCAAACTGACGAACAGACAACTGATCCGCGGGGACACATGTTTGTCGAGATACGAAGGCCAACAGAATGGTTTAAGAAGCAGCAGGTCGCAGGAGAGAGAGAAAGAGAGACAGAGAGAGAGGGAATCAAAGAGGGTGGAAGGCAGGGGACAGAATCAGTGACCAAGAGAAAAGGAGAAAGAAGGGATTAAGGAGGATGGGAGGAAGAGGGGAGGAGGATGGGAGGAAGAGAGGGGAAGAATCGGAGG
>NW_021831981.1:5000-12500 GCF_006345805.1 Octopus sinensis | reverse complement strand
GTTTGGTGGAATCATGGTGGTGATGGTGGTGGTGGTGGTGGTTTTATTGTTGATGATAAAGAAGAGGAGGAGGAAGTGGAGGAAGAAGATGTGGGTGGTGGTGTGATAGTGGTAATAATTTTGGTGGGGATGGATGATGATGATGATGATGATATAAGGTAATGGCGGTGAAGATGGCGCTGATCGATCGAGGTTGATAATTGATGATGATGATGATGATGATGATGATGATGATGATGATGATGGTGGCGACAACGATGTGATGACGATGACGATGACGATGACGATGATGATGATGATGATGATGATGATGGTGGTGGTGATGGTGGTGGTGGTGGTGGTGGTGGTGGTGGTGGCGGCGGTGGTGGCCATGGTGGTGGTTTTGGAATGGAATGATGGACCCTTTACTTCCCTGACTTGTCTCCGACTCCTAAAACCTACTCAGCCCTCAGGGAGATATTGCGGGTAGTTCCACCCCTACCTACTACCCACTGACCCACCCTGTCCGCCCTCTCTTTTCATCTTTCCAAACACACAGACTCCCTCCATGAATTCACTTGCGTCGTTTTTATTGGCTTTTTCGCTATTGATCTATCTATCTATCCATTAGTCTGTCTGTCTGTCTGTCAGTCTATCTATCTATCTATCTATCTATCTATCTATCTATCTATCTATCTATATATCTATCTATCTGTCTGTCTGTCTGTGTGTCTGTCTGTCTGTCTATCTATCTATCTATCTATCTATCTATCTGTCTGTCTGTCTGTGTGTCTGTGTGTCTGTCTGTCTGTCTGTGTATGTATGTATGTATGTATGTATGTATGTGTGTATGTATGTATGTATGTATGTATGTATCTATCTATCTATCTATCTATCTATTTAACTGTCTGCCTGTCTGTCTGTCTGTCTATTCACCTATCTATCTATCTATCTATCTATCTATCTATCTATCTATTTATCTATCTATCTATCTATCTATCTATCTATCTATCTATCTATCTATCTATCTATCTATCTATCTATCTGTTTGTCTGTCTGTCTGCCTATTCACCTATCTATCTAACTATCTATCTTCCCATTTATCTATCTGTCTATCTACCTATCTATCTACCTATCTCTCTCTCTCTCTCTCTCTCACTCTCTCTCTATTTATCTATCTATCTATCCTTCTATAATTTTATCTATCTGCTTGTCTGTCTGTCTGACTGTATATCTATCCATCTACCTTATTAATCAATTGATCCCTCTATGTCTCTGTTCCATTTGTCTGTCTATATTTCTCTCTATCTATATATCTGTCTGTCTGCTTGTCTGTCAGTCCGTCTCATTCCCATTTACTTCATCGACTGCTTCACCCCACTCGTACACCTTTTCTTCCCCCCACCCTCTCTTCACTTCTACCTCATACTGCACCTCTCACGGTCGCCCCCACTTACCCCGTCTTCCTCCGTATGCGTTCCGCTTCACTTCATCATGCGTAACTTGCATGTCTGTCTGCTAATGCAGACAATGTGTTCGGCGAGGCGTGACGTCGGCAGGGACACGGCTGAGAGAGAAGAAAGTGATGTGGGTACAGCACTGCTGCTGTGGAGAGTTTATAGAAAGGATGGCGATGGTGGTGGATGCGGAGGAGGGGAAGGAGAAGGGGGGAAGGTGACGATGGGAGGGGAAGAGGGCTTTAAGTAGGAGGTTAAAGAAAGACAAAGAATGATAAAAACAATTGGAAGAGGAGGCAAAGAGGAGAGAAGAGAGAGGTGGAGAGAGAGAGAAAGAGAGAGATAGACAGAGGGGAAGTTGGAGAGAAAGAGGGGGAAGAGAATTTGAGTGAGAGAGACAGAAAGAAAGAGACAGGCAGACAGTGGCGGAGAGAAACTGGTTGAAAGAGAAGAGAGGGAGAGAGGAAGTGTAAGAGAGAGAGAGAGAGAGAATGGGACAGACAGAGACAGAGTGAAGACAGATAGAGAGGAAAAGGAAGAGAATGAGAGAGAGAGAGAGAGAAATTTAGACAGAAAGAGAGACAGACACAGACAGAGGAGAGAGAGGGGGAGAAGGAGCCTGACAGGAAGAGAGACAGGCATACAGAGGGGGAGTTATAAAGATAAAGAGAGGGAGAGAGAGAAACAAAAAGACGCATGAAGAGGGAGAGAAGGAAAGAAAGAAAGAAACAAAGAAACAAACAAACGAAAGAACAAGAAGAAAAGAAAGAAGGCGAGAATCAAGACAGAAAGTATGTAGGAATAAATCAAAAATAATTGGAAATGATGAATGAGAAGAATGAAATGATTGAAGGAAGGAAAAGAGAGAGAGAGAGAGAGAGAGAGAGAGAGAGAGAGAGAGAGAGTAAATGAGTGAGAGAACGATCAAAAGACAAAAAGAACAGGTGAACGAGTGTGAGTGAAGGAGTGAAGAAAGCGAGAGAAAGAATGAGATATGAGGATTATAAATGAAATATAGAATAAAGGAAAGCGATTGATTGAGAGACGGAAAGAAACTGAAAGAGAAAAATAATGAAAAAGATATTAGAAAGGGGAAGAATGAAAGTATGGGTGAATGAGAAGAAGTAAAGAAATAAAGAGAGAGAGAGAGAGAGATGAAGAAAGAAAGACATGAAGAAAAAAATGGATGAATGAAAAAAAAGCGAGAGAAAGAAAGAAAGGAAGGAGGAAGAAAGAATAATTACTTTTGTAAATTAGATTAATACTTCCATTGAGTAACTAGGTTAATCCTTCTGTAGTGTATCTAGGTTAATCTTTTAATGTGTATCTGGGTTAATCTTTTTGTAGTATATCTAGGTTAATCTTCCTGGAGTGTATCTAAGTTAATCTTCCTGGAGTGTATCTACGTTGATCTTTTATTGTATGTCAGGATTAATTTTTTCTGGCGTATCTAGGTTAATATTTCGAGTATCTAGGTTAATCTTTTAGTGTGTATCTGGGTTAATCCTTTTGTAGTATATCTAGGTTAATCTTCCTGCAGTGTATCTACGTTGATCTTTTATTGTATGTCAGGATTAATTTTTTCTGGCGTATCTAGGTTAATATTTCGAGTATCTAGGTTAATCTTTTGTGTATCTGTGTTAATCTTTACCTCGTGCATCTACATTAATCTTTCTGTTGTGTATCTAAGTTAATCTTCCTGTAGTTTGTCTACGTTCTTCTTTTATTGTGTGTCTGGGTTAATCTTTTTCTCGTGTAATCTAATGTTAATCTTCCTGTAGTGTACGTTAATCTTTTATTGTGTAGCTGGGTTAATCTTTTTCTAATGTAATCTAGGTTAATCTTCCTGTAGTGTTCGTTAATCTTTTATTGTGTAGCAGGGTTAATCTTTTTCTAATGTAATCTAGGTTAATCTTCCTGTAGTGTAAGTTAATCTTTATTGTGTATCTGGGTTAATTTGTTTTTTGTGTATCTGGATTAATCTTTTTCTAGTGTAATCTAGGTTAATCTTCCTGTAATGTACGTTAATCTTTATTGTGTATCTGGGTTAATTTTTTTTTTGTGTATCTGGATTAATCTTTTTCAAGTGTAATCTAGGTTAATCTTCCTGTAGTGTACGTTAATCTTCTATTGTGTGTCTGGGTTGATCTTCTTATAGTGTAATCTAGGTTAATCTTTCTGTAGTGTATCTGAGTGAATCTTTTTTGTATTGTTGGCAGGTTAATACTTTCTGTAAAAAGGTTAATCTTTCTTCAAGAGAGTTAAGAAATTATTATTATTATTATCATTTTTTTTTTTGTATAACAATCCTTTTTATAAAGACACTAAGCTTATCTAGCAAGCTAAGTGAAGATATGTTAAAATCTAAGCTTAAAACGAGGCTTCGGAATGCCATATCTTATCTTTTCCTTGCTTCAGTCATTGGACTGCGACCATACAGTGGTTCTGGATTTTGTAGTATCCGCATCAGATTAAAAACCTGGATTTTTAAGGGCACGGACCAAAAAAGTAAGACGCAAATCAGTTAAATAATAGCTTACTATATTTATAGAAAGAAAACCGTTGAGGACCACTGGAAGGTTGCTCGAGGGCCGCATGTGGAAGTGGGAACCGTGGTTGAGAACCGCTGGTCTAGTCGAACAAATTGATCCTGGTATTTATTTTTTAAAAACCTGGTGCTTTGTCGTTCTTTTTGCCGGACCATTGAGCTCCTGGAACGTAAACTCACTCGGCTTAAAGCAGTGGTGGGGAGACAAATGCAAGCACAAGCACACACACACACACACATACACACACACACACACACATTTTCCGTCTACCAAATACACTAACAAGGCATTGATCGGTTCGGGTCTGTTGAAAAAGAGGTAAAATTACAGATTAACACCCGCACGATTTTGACTAAGAAAAAAAAAAAAAAACTCGGATTTTTTGCGTGGAATCAAGTACCCTGACCTCCTAATATGCTGGAAATCCCATATTTTGGTTCGGAATTGGTCCGGGGGGGGGGTAACCCCCCCCTCCGGAATTTTCACACAAAAAAGAACTCTGATTTTTTTTTTAGTGAAAATCGTGCGGGTGTTAATCTGTAATTTTACCGAAAAAGATACTCACCTAGCGTGTCTTAGAGTGGGAATGAACTCGAAATCACGTGGTTATAAAGCCAACGTCTTTTCTCAACCCCTGCCCATAGGAACCCCTGTTGAGAAACTTGCATCTCTGAAAGAAATAAGATGTGTGGTTAGCGTGAGGGTAAAAGGTTGTGGAAGCTAGTTTGGAGAGAAGTGAAGAGAGAATTAACCAAGGGGTTGGGGGCTTATCTTTCCGCATCAAGTGGAAGCGTTTTGGTGTGGAAAGGTCCCTGAGATCTGCTACCCGGTGGCTTGGTCCAGATGCGTAAACCAAGGCGGACTTCACTAAAAGTAGGCAATAGCCAGGTCAGGGGTTCTCAAGGATTTTTTTTTTCTATTGACCCTTTTGATTGCTATTTTATTCATGCTGACCCCCATTGTCATTCGATGTTTTAAAACTAGTTTTATAGAAACTTATTTCAAAATTCTTAATTTGTTTTTCTCATATTAACTTTGTTAAATGTTAGAGAAAGAAACCTAGCTGTTTCTTGCAATACATACCAATACATACATCTGATACAAAACTTTTTCAGGGGTCCCTTAAAATACTAATGCGGATCCCCAATTTACAATGTTGTTCCGTAGACTCCCAAAAATCTTAAATGGACCCTCAGGGGCCATATGGACTCCGGTTGAAAACCACTGGGCTAAGATGGTCGTAACAAACCAGGTAACGTTGCAGGACTGGCACCCAGTAAAAAAACAGACAGGCGGATAGTAGTAGTAGTAGTAGTAGTAGTAGTTGAGACAAGTGTTATGCAATTGTGGGAACAGGCAGACCAGGAAAGTGGTAAACGGGTGTATATGCGTGTGCATGTGATTATGCAAGTGTGTATGTATATATATTGTGTGTGTATGTGTGCATATATATATATATAATATATATATATTGTTGTTATTATGTTAAGCTGTCGTATGTCCAAAATTTGGCCAAATGCGTTTGTTTTTATTCAATATTTAATTTTGCTTGCAATAGCCGGTTCTTTTAGTCAAAGTATCGTATCTCCAGCTGCTTCAGATGAAAGTTCTCAAAGTGTAGTACAAAGGTTTCAAAAGTATAGTGAATTCAACATACGACAGTTTTGCAAAAATATTTCTGACTGAAAATATCATACATGCATGGAGTTACGATTTTATGCACCCAACAAAGTATTATTGTTAGGCTGAAACTGTTGCTGATGTAAAAAGGAATGGAATGGTGAAACTATTTTTCGTTTCCTGAAAAAGCAATGTTTTGGACTTACGACACTTTTGCATAATGGCAACGATACACACACACACAGGTGGATGGATGGATACTGGCTAACAAATACATAGATGGACAAGTAGACAATCAGAGAGGGAGAGGAAGAGAGAGAGAGAGAGAGAGAGAGAGAGAGAGAGAGAGAGAGCAAAATTCCTGGAATAATATTAACTACTTTTTTACCGACATCTACCATCGCTAGTTTCTCGGATTCTAGTTTTATTTTTTTCTCTTCGTTACTATTAAGTGCAAGTTAAGATTAGACGAGGTAAAGATCTAAGCAAATTGTTATGAACTCTACACAAATATTGTTTCTGTGTGTGAAAGAGAGAAGACGTTGACAGACGACTCGTTCTCGCCCTTTGGAACGATGTTAATAATAAAGCGTAAAATAACGAACTTGATACCAATGTTGAGATAATATAATCAACTAATATGAGATGAAACAAAGAAGAAAATCCAAGAAAAAATTATTTTTAAAGATTTTCCATTATTTTTCAATCATTTCTTTCCTTCTTTTCTCTCTATAAGATAGCCTTCATGTAGATGGAAAACTAAAAATGAAATAACGTAAGACAACTAAACGAGATTAGAAATGAGATGAACTTCAACATCTATAATGTATTTCTGTCTGTCTGTATGTCTGTCTGTCTGTCTGTGTGTATGTATGTATAAGCAGGTATGTATGTATTTATAAGTATGTATTGATGTTTTTGTATGTGTGTACGGATGGGTGCACGCATTCATGTATGTATATGTGAATATGGATGGATGTATGCATGGTTGTATGGAAGAGTATAGATATATGCGTGTATATGTATTTATGGATGTATATATATTTACGTATATATTTACGTATTTACATTCGTGTATACATGTATATATAGTGTATGATATTATATGGATATATATGTACATACATAGATGTATGTAGGTAGGTATATGTATCTGCGTACGTGCGCACGTGTGAATAAATATATGCATACATATATATTTAAATATATATATATGTATATGTATATACATACACCGCCGGTACTCCGGTATAGCCACACCCTTAGGGATGAAACATGTAAAAGAATAAATGTGTATATATATATATGCATCTACATATATATATATATATATATATATATGTATATATATGCATGTATGTATGTATATATAAATGCATATATGTGTGTGTATGTATATATATATGCTGGTGTGAGGGCGTATGAGAATGTAATTGACCCCCCCCCCATTACGATCCTCGATCACGTTGATTTTGATGTATATTTATTTATTTACTGGTTAAATATTTTTTTAAGAATAGCTTTGTCGTTGATCGAAATCGAACCAAACTCCCTACGCTATACTCATAATAACAAAAGCTGCTGCGTAGACTCCTCCCTGTCTTGTATTTGTATATCGTTGTTTTTCCGTCTGTTGCTACTTGTATACATTTGTATATACTTGTTTCCTCGTCTGTTACGATATGGTTTATAGAAGCAGGCAAGAAAACAACAAGATTTAAAGCAGGGTCAGACCTAGTTTAATAAAGAAAGACATATGTGCACTGCAGAGGGATTGGGATGTTTAAGTATAAACATTTATATGCTCAGAAATTATTCTGATGTTATGCTGTGTTTCTGGAATTTGGAGAAATTTGCAAGGCGCGGAGATTGCTGTGTAATTAAGAACTTTGTTT
>NW_021831980.1:7500-32485 GCF_006345805.1 Octopus sinensis | reverse complement strand
TCAAATTTTGCCACAGGGCTGCAGTTGGGAGGGGAGGATGAGTCGATTACATCGACCCCAGTGCGAAACTGGTACTTATTTATCGACCCCGAAGGATGAAAGGCAAAATCGATTTCGGCGGAATTTGAACTCAGAACGTAACGACAGACAAAATGCCGGGCGAAATGCTTAGCGGTATTTCGTCCGTCGTTACGTTCTGAGTTCAAATTCCGCCGAGGTCAACTTTGCCTTTCATCCTTTCGGGGTCGATAAATAAAGTACCAGTTTCGCACTGGGATCGCTGTAATCGACTTAATCCCTTTGTCTTTCCTTGTTTGTCCCCTCTGTGTTTAGCCCCTTGTGGGCAGTAAAGAAATATATAGTACCATTCAAAACATTTTATTCTTTACAAACATTACACAATACTTCAAGCGAACTACAATACTCTCCTATATATATATATATTATATTATATGTATGTATGTATGTATATATATATATATACTAATATATACACATACATACATACATACATACATACATACATACATACTACATACATCATATATATATATATATATATATATATATATATATATATTCCTCGCTCCAGACAACTCGAGGAGAGGATGAACGATCCATGGTAGTTGAAAAAGTCAACTTACATATGTATGTATGTGCATGTGTGTGTACTTATGTATGTGTGTATGTAAGTATGTATGTGTGTGTACATGTATGTATCTATGTAAGTATGCATATATGTGTGTCATTGTTCAGTTTTATTTCACGATTTCTTGCCAATAGAAAAATAACCGGTTTCTCTATTGAGAAGCCTAATTTCTCAAGTTTGGCATTTAGGCAGAGTGTTACATATCCCAAGGCCCCCAATAATTACAGGTATAAACCTGAACTCGTAATCTAGATAGAGTAACTGCAGCTTTCTCAATAGTTCAGCGTAGATATTTTCTCTTTCATTGATCTTCAGTTTTATGTTAAGATCCGATGGGCAGATAATTTCTACATCTGTACACAGTTTCTCTTCTGTGACCCAAATCATTATATCAGGTCTGTTGAGCTTACATTTTTTTTTTGTGTGTATGTCATTATTCAGTTTATTTCAAGATTTCTTGCCAATAGAGAAAGAACCGGTTTCTAACCTAGATTCAAGGCTCCTTCATTGGAATTTCAACATCAACAACAGGGTATTTTTGTATGTATGTATGTATGTATGTATATATGGATGGAGGGATAGATGGATGGATGTGCATATTTGTATGTTTTATGTATGTATTCTCGTGCATATACTTGCATATCTAGACATTCTCATATATATTTAAATGATATATTTCTGGAAAGTTTTACAGATTTTTTACAGTTCCAGTAATAGATTGAATTTGTAGTCTTCGAACTAGCTTTCTCCTCTCTTGTTTTGAGAAGCCTAATTCCTCAAGATAGATATTTAGGCAGTGTGCTTCATATAATCAAGGCCCCAATAATTACAGGTATAAACCTGAACTTGTAATCTGGATAGTGTAACTGCAGATTTCTCAATAGTTCACTATAGGTGTTCGCTTTTTCACATGTATGTATGTATGCATGTATGTATGTATGTATGTATGTATGTATGTATGTATGTATGTATGTGTATGTATGTATGTGAATGTGTGTATACATATGTATGTTTATGTGTGTATGTATGTATTCTATTAACGACAAAAATCATGAAATTTTTATAGTCATGGATTAAATCTAGATCAATGAGATCACGTAGGAGAATTTTCACTACCCAGATTCTTCTATACATCCGCAGAGACCGAAAATATGTGCCTAAAGAACGAAGCCCGAGGCAGCAATGCTTCAACTCAGCTGGCACACACCAAGAAATGCTACCTGCTGTTGACATGAACGGTGCAGGACATATCATGTCTCTTGCTGGATATTTGTCCTCATCTTGCCTGTTGTTAACACAACGTTTCGGCAGATATACCCTCCAGCCTTCATCAGGTGTCTTGGGGAAATTTCGAACCTGGGTTCTCATTACTGGAAGGTATATCAGCCGAAACGTTGTGTTAACAACAAACAAGATGAGGACAAATATCCGTCAAATGTAAATAATGTAAACAATGTACATAATTCCTCATCTCTTAAATATAGAACTGTATTATAAAATATCTGATTCAGTTCGAATGACAAATGAAATACGTCACTCGTAGTCTGAGACCACAGGATTTTCCTGCTAGACGAGTCATCCTCTTGGAACTGACCCATGATTGGGCATTCTTTTAAAACCTTTGTAAAAACCCTCATGGAGGACAGTGACTAGTTGCCTGCCAGACGAATATTCTCTAGGAACCTACCCATGATTGGTTGAAGTAGGGGGCCTTCTTCTAAAACCTTTGCTAAAACCCTGATGGTGGATTGTGGTAACGTGACACTTGGTTGCCTGCCTGACGAGTCATCTTCTAGGAAGGGACCCGTGATTGGTTGAAGTAGGGGCCTTCTTCTAAAACCTTTGATAAAACCCTGATGGAGGACAGTGGCGACGTGACTGCTAGTTGCTTGCCAGACGAGTCATCTTCTAAGAACCGATCCAGGATTAATTGCAGGGCCTTCTTCTAAAACCTTAGTAAAAACCCTCTTGGAGGACAGTGGTGACGTGACTGCTGACGAAGTTACGGCTCTGGTGATGAAAAGGAATGTGTTGCGAAGAGGCCCTTCAAAGAATCCAACGCGAGTGCAAGGAGGCTCTTGATATTGCTGATAATGAGGAGGAGATGGAAGGGGAAGTTGGATGGGGAGGATGTTAATATTGTTAATCCATCAATAACGATAATCGCTTCTGTGTATGCGTGAGTGTTTGCTCGAGTATGCGTGAGGGCAGTAGGGATGCGACGATGTGTGCGCGTGTGTATGAGTAGATGGGTGTGCATTTAAGGGGGGGTGCGCAGGATGGGGTGTGGTGGGGGTGGGGCCGATTGATATAAATCTAATGAAAATGTAGGAATTCTGTGTGATTTTGTTTCGTGTCGCTGCTGCATGCTTCGTTTTTTAATTACGAAGCTGTGCTAAGTGCTCGAACATAATATTACGTGTTCACATTACAACCAGAACAAACACAAAAAAATATCTGTACACACACACACATATATAGATATAAATATATACACATAAATACGCATGTATATGTGTGTGCGTTTGTGCAGATATATATATATATATATTTGTACATATATGCATATATATATATATATATATTTTGCATGTATATATATATATATATTTGTATATATATGCATATATATATATATACATTTGAATATAGATATCATGCCATCATGCCAATATATGTGTGTGTATGTAGTATATATGCATGTATGCGTGTGAGTATGTATATATGTATATATATATATATTATATACATATATATATATACATATATATACATATATGCATATATATACTTATGCATATTCCTCGTTTAATTCTATCAGCATTATTCACTTTCGAACCCCTGTCATCCTTCTTTCTTAATTTATTTGCTTTTTTCTTTTTCTCCTTTTTTTTTTTTAAAGAAAAGAAAAAAGGCACGACTTTTAGAGGAATTCATGTAGGTTTATTCCCCCCCCCCCACCAATATATGTAACCCACTTACCCCAGCACCACCACCACCACCACTATCCCCACCACATCCACCCTGCCACATCCCAAGATATTTTAGCTAAATTGTCTAGCAGAGAAGTTTTAGCGGGAGATGAAAAGAGCCAGACAGATTTGGTTCGTGTGGTTGGCGACTTGAGATGATTGGGCTGAAAAAGGAAGACTTCAGTAGAGTATATAAGAAACCTTTGTCTTTTTGTTTTGGGGGTCTCTATGAGATTTTTTCCTTCTTTTTTATTTCATCTATTTATTTATTTATTTATTTTGCTACAAGGCATCTTGGGTCGCCCCTTATGAGCAAATTCATGTTTATGGCTGATGTAGTTGTGTTTTCTTTTTATTCGGCAAACAAATGACCTTGCTTTAAAATCTTGCCTGTCTAATTGTCAATCAGCACGCAAATGTCTTCTGCAATGAAAAAACTGTTAATGAAAAATTTTTACTTCCATTAATACTTTTATAAAGCATCGTTGCGTATGTGTGCGTGAATGAATAGATTTCTAGCATGTATATACATGTATATGTAATGTATATATATATTATATATATATATATATATATATATATATATTATAATATAAATATATATATATATATATATATATTATTATATATATATATATATATATATATATATATATAGATATATATACATATATATATATAGATTTAATAATATATATATATATATATATAATATATATACATATATATACATATATATATACATATATATATATGTATAATATGTTTGTATGTATATATTTATATATTTTATATATATATGTATATATATATATATATATATATATATTTATATTTATATATATATATATATGTATATATATATGTATGTATACATACATGCATACTATGTGTGAGCGTATATATATAATATGTCAGTGTGCGTGTATACAGATATATAGATACATAGGTGTATATATATATGTGTAGTAAGTGTGCGTGTATGCAGATATATAGATACATATGTGTATATATATATGTGTGTATGCATGTTTGTGTGTGTGTGTGTGTGTGTGTGTGTAACGTATGCGTATATGCATTTAAAATGTAAGCAATCAAAATGTACGTCTGTGTACACAGTTTTCATCAGCTGTATATTTCTCACCCTTTGTAAAGATACTCAAATCTTCATACATACAAGTATATAAGACTTCTTATGTCTGTGTACATGTTTTTATGTATAAGCCGGTGCGTGCATGCGTGTGTGTGTGTATGAAACAGAGAAAGAGAGAGAGAGAGAGAGAGAGAGAGTGGGGTGGAAAAAAACAAACGAACAAAGAGGAGGAGAGAGAAAGTTAGAGAGATTCTGCTATAAGAATTAAGGGTATTAAAAAATGCTTTCTAATGAAAGCTTATAAGATCACTAAAAACCTATCCATGTATTACTCTCTCTAGGGCGGGTAAAAATCCCGAGATCCATAGACGCGTTCTCTCCAGCGGTCTTTGTCCCTCGTCATCGCTGCCATGTCATATAACACTCCCAGAGACCAATGTCTGTCCTTCGGGCATCAACATATGTCATCCTCGGTCTACCTCTTCCAGTGTGTCTGTGCCGGGGATCACACAGTGGCACTGAGTTCAGGTGTCCAAGGGATCACAGAGCAATGTAAAATTAAGTGTTTTGCTCAAGAACAAAACGCACCACCCGATCCGGGAATCGAAATCAGGATCTGGGGATCGTGAGCGCAACACCCTAAACACTAGGGCAAGCGTCCTCATATATGTGTGTTTGCGTGTGCATATCTACAGTATATAGGTACATGACTATTTAGATTATATAATAGCATATATACATAGTAACATAGCATATATATATATGTGTGTGTCTGTGTGTATGCGTGCCAGTAGTAATATATATGTGTGTGCGTATACATATATATATATATATAAGCACACACACACACACACACACACACACATATATATATATATATAATATATATATATATATATATATCACCGTGATCACCGTGACCGACCAGGATATCAGATGTTGCTACACATCGCTGGTCACAATGCGCTTCGCATTGTTGTAGCCTTCAAATGACCCCACTCCGCTGGCTAAGCGAGCCGGCCAACAGAAGAAAGAGTGAGAGAAAGTTGTGGTGAAGGTGTAGAGCAGGGTTCACCACCATCCCCTGCCGGAACCTCGTGGATCCTTAGACTCAATAAACACTCACAACGCCTGGTCTGAGAATCGAAACTGCGATCCTACGACCGCGAGTCCGCTATCCTAACCACTGTGCCATTGTGCCTCCACTGTATATAAATATATATATATGTCCCAAGCCACACCCCACCCTTGCTTCCCCTACCCTCGCCTTCCCCACACCACACACTACCACAACACACACCTCTACATACCACACGACATCACACCAACCCGCACCCCACCCGCACTGACCACTTCCGAGCACCCACACAATCATCCACCAACCTACGCACACGTCAATGTCACCAGCCCCTATCCACATGCTCATATACACTCTCGCATACACACGCACGCGCACCTTTGATTTGGGATCACCACTACTTTTTTTATCTCCCCTTCTTCCTAGCTCCCCTGTCTGACCACCCTTGTCCGGCATTCACCATGACACATCGCTAGCCACTAAACCTTTTCTATTTTCTCATTCTATTTTCTCTCCCTGTCTCATTCTATTTTCTATTTTCTCTCTCTGCTTATTTCTGTGTTCATTTCTGTTGAAGAGCGTAGGCTCGAAACGTAAAATACTTTTCCATTTTTCCTGAGCGTCAAACTAATACACTTGCTTCTTGTTCATACACCTGTCTTCGTTTTTTGCTTTTCTATAAATTTCAACTGTCTTTCTATTTTTCTATTTTTCTCTCTCTCTCTCTCTCTCTCTCTCTCTCTCTCTCTCTCTCTCTCTCTCCCTCTCTCTCTCTCTCTCTCTGTATATGTATCTACACACACACACACACACACACACACACACACACACACACACACACATATATATATATATATATATATATATCTCTTCATGATAGATCGCTAGCCACTAAGTCTTTTTCTATTTTCTCTCCTTGTTTATTTCTATGTTCCTTTCTATCGAAGAGCGTAGGCTCGAAATGTAAAAGACTTTCTCACTTCCTGAGCGTTAAACTAATACATCTTTTTGTTATTTACACACCAGTCTTTGTCTTTTGTTTTGATTTTTTGTTTTTTTTTATAAATTCCATCTGTGTGTGTGTGTGTGTATGTGTGTGTGTGTGTGTGTGTGTGTGTGTGTCTGTGTCTGTGTCTGTGTGTGTGTGTCTGTGTGTGTGTGTCTGTGTGTGTCTGTATGTATCCAGAGAGACCTAGAAAGAGAGATGAGAATTCTAGACAGATAAGAATGATAGATTGAGAAAGTGAATGGAACTGAAGTGTTTACATTTGTCGTACTGCTCAAGTATTTGGGGGTGAATTTGGGTAAGTTAAGGGTAGTAGGTTCCGTGAAAGTATGTTTCTTTGGTCCCTAGCAGACATAAATTATGAATACAAAATACTAACTGTTGTTCAATTACTCGACTACTAAAAAATATTCCTTCTATTCTGTTCTGCAATCTAGTTTCTCGAATATTCTAGGGAACCTTTGCGCGGATAGTAACTGTATCTGCTAGAAATGGCAGCCAAATCTGCTTTTGATCACGTTTAGTCGTATAAAGCAGTTGATGCGTCACTGGATAATCTAAGCTAGGATGATGAGAAGGGTCACGCCTGGAACGCATTGCGTCATAGTTTTTCTCAGTCGTTTTTGAGCTGTTGGATAGAGGCTTTCATCACCTACTCTGAACCCAACTACATGCTCAGCACCATCACTCTCCACACCATCACTAAAACCGCCACTACCACCACCACCACCACCACCAGCACCTTCGCTACCACTATTATCGCCACCACTACCACCAACACCACCATCAACACCACCAGCGCATCCGCAATCACTACCATCACCACAACTACCACCACCACCACCACAACTACCACCACCAGTACCACTACCGCCACAACCATAAACACCAACATCATCACTACAACTGTCACCTCAACAACCACAACAACCAGCTCCACCACCAAGACTACCGCCACCACCACCAACAACACAACAACACTACTACCTCAACTACCACCGCTACCACCTTTAACTCTTCTATACATGTGCACTAAGTTTTAACGTTCTAGCTCACTTTCGTTGTTTACAGCAGTGCTTGAAAGGAAGATGCGTAGCGTGTGATCGTCGCATTTATCATGACAGAGAAAATTGAGTAGAAAATCTGCATCAAATTTTGCCAAAAGCTTGGCGATACCTGCTCAGAGGCCTACGCAATGTTGCGGAAAGCGTATGGAGAGAAGTGTATGAGCCGTACACACAAGTGTACGAGTGTTTGAGATGTTTCAAAGAAAGTCGAAAAAATGTCACTTATGACGAACGTTCTGGGAGACCTGCAACCAGCAGGACTGAGAAAAACATCGCAGATGTGCGTGCAGCTGTGAGGGGAAATCGCCGAATCACTATCCCTGAGTTTTCAGAGGATGTGCAGATTAGTTGCGGTTCAGTTTTGTGCATTATCACTGAAAATTTGGGTATGTGACGCATGTCAGTAAAGCTCCTGCCAGAACTGCTTTCAGCTGACCAAAAATGCACTTGGGTCTTAGTTGCACAAGATCTCCTTGGTTGTGTCGAGAACGATGAAAACGTTTTGAAGATGATCATAACGGGTGATGAATCGTGTCTATGGCTATGACCCCGAAAGAAAGGATCAGTCTTCGTAGTGGAAGACCCCAACCTCTCCGAAACCGAAGAAATCACGAATGAGAAAAAGCAATATGAACTGTTGACCCCTTTTCTTCGATTACAAGGGTATTGTTCATCATGAGTATGCTCCATCTGGTCAGACAGTAAGCAAGGAGTACTACCGTGACCTTTTGCGGCGTTTGCGGGGTTTTATCCTGTGAAATTTATAGTTTAGTGTCTGTGAAATGACCTGTTCATTGTAGGTTTCTAAATAAACAGAAATACCTAATAAAATCAATTTGTATGATCTTACTGTTTGTTTTTTGTCAGACAGTAAGCAAGGAGTATTACTGTGATGTTTCGCGGCATTTTCATGGTGCTATTCGTCCGAAAAGGTCACAATTGCATGCATCCGGTGAGTAGCAATTGCACCATGACAAAGCCCCTGCATATTCTGCGCAGCTGTACAGTAGTTTTTGGCCAGGCACAGCATTCTCCAGGTTCGATAACCACCGTATTCCCCAGATTTCGCCTCTTGCAACTTTTTCCTCTTTCCAAAAATCAAATCCCGCTTGAAAGAAAGATTTCAGGACGTCTAAGGAAACCAAAGTGAATGCGATGAGGCAGCTGCTAATTATCCCAGAAAACGAGTTCTAGGAATGCTTCAATCAATTTCCTAGAGAACTCCTCTAAGAACTGATGTCTCCCCACAAAGAGCAACATAGGCTGCAACTGTCTGACTTCTGCCTTTTAAAGGGTCATGTAGCCATCCTCCTAATTTTCCAGCGATACAAAAGTCACCAAGCATATAGCACACCTTGATGCCAGTCAGAGGAATTGCCACTCTAATGTCTAAAACTGCAAACATTACGTAAATTTTCACTTCAAATTTTTGCGTAAACTGGCGTTGCAAATAGAGTTGGTGCAGAAACAATTGTAAATAATCATTAAAGATGCGTTAAGGAATTTTCTTCGTCTTCTTATCATTCGGTTTATATATATATAACATTAAATATTAATTTTTTACCAGTAACCAGCTTGAACCAAAATGTATGTAGACGGCAAATATTATTATATTATATGTTTGTATAAGAGTTATGCACTGAGGGAAAGCCACTAAGTGGTTTTGCATCACGCAAGGGATCTAGCTTTCTTCATTCGCATTTTTTAAAAGACTGAAAAATCTGAAAATCGGCTATAACAATACAGTTTTCCAGCTTAATTACTATGAAGGTATGATGTTGTGGAGAAAAAATTGGAGGAATAAGTTATAGAGGTTTAAAAATCGAAAACAATACTGTGTGTTTATAGCCAAAAGCGATACAGAAATTCTCTGCGTTTAACTTTAAGGTTGTACCCTGTGAAATTTATAGTTTAACGTCCGTGAAATGACCTCTTCATTGTAGGTTTCTAAATAAACAGAAATACCTAATAAAATCAACATGTATCATCTTACTGTTTCTTTGTTTGTCTCTTCATTGATTGTATGTTTTTATTATTTTTTAAATTTGTAATATTAATATATTTGTCTGCATGTGTCTATGTGCATTTCAGTATTATGATTACCTGTCATGTATTTGTACGCGTCATTAATATATAAGTGCATGTGTATGTGAGTGTGTGTGTGTGTAAAAAGGAGGAGTATGTCTCCAAAACTTCAAATTTGAGTAACGTTTTCATGCTTGGATTTGTAAACTACGATAAGAATATCACTGGTCAACAATGAATTTGTCTCAAGAAATTTGTATCTTATATGTTTTTGCACGCAGGATTCAAAATTAATGTCAGATTATCTGTACTAAGTTCACATGTTCCATTCACCTTCCTAATGCGAAGAAACTGTATAAACATCGCAAACAACTTTTGCTATATATGAAAAATATGTAAAATATTAAAACAATTGACGAAAAATATCTATAATAAAATTCTAATCCACAAATATAAATTTTTATTAAAACAAAACTCGTGGGTGAAGTAAATCTCGCGGTGTGCGGGTGAAACACAACACGATGTGCGTTTGTCATGGTAACAAGCTGTTAATGCTTCATTGTCGATTGGCTAAAATTACCCTAATTTCCCAACATTAATTCCAAATAACATCAGATTCTTTAATTTACGAGATAAAGCAATCGGTTGATCGTAATCAAAATTCAAAGTTGCTCAAATTGAAAGCAATCTGAGCAAAATTAAAGGTGTGGGGTCATCTTGCGAATTAAAAAGACTAGATCCTACGCTAAAAATGGAAACCACGAAAAATCTATTAATAATTTAGATTTTTTTGAACGCGCCAAAATAAGAATAGCTTTTTCGTGGTTTCGAGTTTAACTCCGATTTCTAGCGTGATGGAAAACCACTTAGTGGCTTTCCCTCAGTGTATAACTCTTATACACATATACTGAGCGCAAGCTCCAAAAGCATTTTATTTTAATTCTCTCTCTGTTTATTTCATCGTGTTTCTTTCTGTTGAAGAGCACAGGCTCGAAACGTAAAAGACTTCCTCACTTTCCCGAGCGTTAAACTAACGCACCTGTTTGTTGTTTATACACCTATCTTCGTCTTTTGTTTTCCTGTAAATTCCAACTACATATATATATATATATATATATTATATATATATATATATGCAAAAAATGGGGCAGGAATGCAACAGGCGACAACAAAACATCCAGACAGCTGGATGATACAAAAAGGGACAAGAAAAAACAAGGATGGGTCATTGGGAGTATTCTTTCGTCAGTCTAGTTCCAGATCATCTTTGCAGTTTCGGCTGGTTATACTCGACACTGCTCCAATCTGGCCACACACGCACACACCTTTTTGCATATATAAGTATAAATATAGCGGCGAACTTGCATTGTCATTACAGCATCAAATAGAATACATTGCGATATTTTTTTCTACTCTCTACTTTTTGACTTCAAATCCTGTGGATGAAAGAACTAACAACCAAATGCCGGAGCAGATCTTCTTTCCCTTTACCACCCTATCTCTCCCCCCTCTCTCTCTCTCTCTCTCTCTGTTGCATCCTTCAATCTTTGGCTAGTCCTGCGTGGAGTGTCGAAACGGCATCTACGTCTGTTCGCGACATTAAAACGATTAACGAATGACAGCGTGCAACACGTTGATATCAAGTCTTACTCGCTTTTGAGCGAACGGTTGTAAGACGATATACATATGCATAAGTGTATGTATGAATGTGGAGGCGCAATGGCCCAGTGGTTAGGGCAACGGACGCGCGGTCGTAAGATTGCGGTTTCGATTCCCAGACCGGACATTGCGAATGTTTATTGAGCGTAAACACCTAAAGCTCCACGAGGCTCCGGTAGGAGCGGTGGCGGACCTCGCTGTACTCTTTCACCACAACTTTCTCTCACTCTTCCTCTTTCTCTTGTACCTGTATTTCGAAGGTCCAGCCTTGTCGCACTCTGTGTCACGTTGAATCTCCCTGAGAACTACGTTACGGGTACACGTGTCTGTGCAGTACTCAGCCACTTGTACGTTAATTTCACGAGCAGGCTGTACCGTTGATCGGACCAACAGGAACCCTCGTCGACGTAAGCGACGGAGTGCTACGATGTATTTGTGAGTGCGCGCACGTATGTGTGTATGTCTATGCTGGAGCACTGCCTTCAGTCGAGCAAATCGACCCCAGGACATATTCTCTGTAAGCCTAGTACTTATTCTGTCGGTCCCTTTTGCCGAAGCGACTGTTAAGCGATGTTGGGGAGGGAGGGGACAAAAACAGACACACAAACATATACACACACATACATATATGCATATATTCGACGGGCTTCTTTCAGTTTCCGTCTACCGAATCCACTCACAAGGCTTTGATCGACCCGAGGCTATAGTAGAAGACACTTGCTCAAGGTGCCACGCAGTGGGACTGAACCCGGAACCATACGGTTGGTAAACAAGCTACTTACCACACAGCCACTTCTACGCCTGTGTAATTATTATAATTATTTTTACTATTTTCTCATATTTACATATTATTTATTTGCTTGTTTTTCTTTTTAATATATTTAATGTTTCGTCTGGGTTTTTCTTCAGTCTTCTAAAATTATGCCATGTATTTCATCTGTCTAAATATTTTTGCGTGTTCGGATATTTTTTCTTCCGTTTCTTTTTCTTCTTTTTCTCTCTCATTTTTTTTTTATCTTCAAAACCTTCCAAAATATTCTGGTGGATCTTGCTTGCGCTTTTACATAAAGAATGTTAAGTAAAAGCATGTTGTTGTTGTTTTTTTATCGTTGTGGTTGTTGTTGTTATTGTTGAATTCTGTAAAAAGAACAACGAGAGTAAAAAAAAAATATATGAAATAAATAAAAAGAAAAACAGACAGCCATTGCTTGCTAGAGAACCTTGGTTTTGGGGTAGCTTGACTCCCTCTGCTAACACCAAACGAACACTGATGCAGTGGAAAGCAACCCCTTGTGGTTAAAACAATAATAATAATAATAACAATAATAATAATAATAATAATAATATAATATAATAATAATAATAATAATAATAATAATAATAATAATGATAATAATAATAACAATAATAATAATAATAACGATAATAATAATAATAATAATAATAATAATAATATAATAATAATATAATAATGATAATAATAATGATATAATAATAATAATAATAATATAATAATAATATAATAATAATAATGATAATAATAATAATAATAATAATAATAATGATAATAATAATAACAATAATAGTAATAATAATAATAACGATAATAATAATAATAATAATAATAATAATAATAATGATAATAATAATAATAATATAATGATAATAATAAATAATAATAATAATAATAATATATAATAATAATAATAATAATAATAATAATAACAATAATAATAATAATAACGATAATAATAATAATAATAATAATAATAATAATAATAATGATAATAATAATGTTAATAAAGAGTGGGGTGGCAAAGAAAATGATACGCAACGTTTGAGAAGTAGAGATAATATTTCTGTTGTAGCCTACATATATATCCCAGGGTTACTTCAGTTTGTCTCTGTGTTTGCAGCCTTCTACAACTCACACATACACACACACACATGTACGCATGCGTTCGCGTATACAAGCACACACGAGTATATAGGGACCTGTACACGCGTACACGCGTTCTTTTAGTCATGGCGCAAATTACGTTCTTAGCATCCGCTCTTATTTCATTTTTACTTTCTACATATTTTTTTTTTCCCCTCCCTTGTTATTCTGGGCCTTGGTGTATAGTAACATAATAACCAAGTAAGGGTTTAGTGTACCTCGCTATGTCTATGTGTGTGTGTGTGTGTGTGTGTGAGAGAGAGAGAGAGAGAGAGAGAAAGTGTGTGTGTGTGTGTCTGTGTGTTGAAGGGGTGATATGGCTTGGTTTACGAAAACTTATTAACCACATGATAAACCTTATTCCTGTGAGACACCCCACCGCCCACCCCATGAAATCTGAAGATTCTTCAGAAGAAGATTCTTACCATAGCTAGAATGATAAGAAATTTACTGAGCATCTTATATCTTTGTGTAGTCTGGTCTAGCATGGATAATTCTTGTGTCTTTTTGTAATTTCTTTTTTTACATTCGTATCTACTTCTCTGGTAATTCCATAAGATTCTACAATTACAGTATATTCTAAAACGCAAAGGTGTTTCCTAAATACACTCTTGTTAATCAAAGCTGAAATTCAGTTTGACAATGAAGAAGGTTGTAGAAATTATATAATGAGTGATGCTGCAATGATTGTGTCTGGTATCATCAATTCCGTATACGTAGTTCTCTGGGGGGCGAACATCAAAAGCGCTTTCCCCAAGAAAGACAGAAAATATGAGTTGGTCAGGGCCAGGCTAATACCCATACAGCACTAAGCACTTAGCGATATTGGTATCCCTATATTATTTCTTTTCTTTTCTTTTACTTGTTTCAGTCATTTGACAGCGGCCATGCTGGAGCACCGCCTTTAGTCGAATCAAATCGACCCCAGGACTTATTCTTTGTAAGCCTAGTACTTATTCTATCGCTCTCTTTTGCCGAACCGCTAAGTTATGGGGACCTAAACACACCAGCATATCGGTTATCAAGCGATGTTGGGGGGACGAACACAGATACACAACATATACACACACATGCATATATATATTTATACATATATACGACAGGGTTCTTTCAGTTTCCGCCTACCAAATCCACTCACAAGGTTTTGGTCGGCCCGAGGCTATAGTAGAAGACACTTGTCCAAGGTGCCACGCGGTGGGAGTGAACCAGGGACCGCGGGCTTGAGACGCAAGCGTCTTACCACACAGTGACACCTACTTAAGTTTGATAAAGTTTCGAGAGGATATCTGCCCAAATTACAAGTACATAATCAGTGCCACCAACTTTTCGTTTTGATAGAGAAGCCACTAAATTCCTGCTACTTGCCTACAATGACAGCACTAGAATGTTTTCCAAAATATGTTGACAGAAGTAATGATAAACAATACGTAACGCATATTTCTAAAATTCCAAATCAGGTCAACATATGTTATTAATATTATAAGAGGCATTAATAATGACAATAGACGACGTGGTACAGGATATAGTTAAAGACTCCGTCGGTTACGACGACGAGGGTCCCAGCTGATACGATCAACGGAACAGCTTGCTCGTGAAATTAACGTGCAAATGGCTGAGCATTCCACAGACACGTGTACCCTTAACGTAGTTCTCGGGGATAATCAGTGTGACACAGAGAGTGACAAGGCTGACCCTTTGAAATACAAGTACAACTCATTTTTGCCAGCTGAGTGGACTGGAGCAACGTGAAATAAAGTGTCTTGCTCAAGTACACAACGCGTCGCCGGGAATCGAACTCACAACCTTACGATCATGAGCCGAATGCCCTAACCACTAAGCCACGCGCCCTCACAGAATATAGTTACCAGTGTGATGATGTGCAAGGAAAGAGCGTTGCACATTCTTTTCTACTTTTCTACTTGAGGCCCGAGGCCCGAAATTTTGGAGAAGAGGGCCCGTCGATTATATCGACTCCAGTACGCAACTGGTACTTAATTTATCGAGCCCGAAAGGATGAAAGGCAAAATCGACCTAGGCGGAGTTTGAACTCAGAACGTAACGGCAGACGAAATACGGCTACGCATTTCGCCCGGCGTGCTAATGTTTCTGCCAGCTCGCCGCCTTATGCACACACATATATTCTTTTCACCTCTAGGCACAAGGCCCGAAATTTTGGGGGAGGAGGCCAGTCGATTAGATCGACCCTAGTATGCAACTGGTACTTAATTTATCGAACCCGAAAGGATGAAAGGCAAAGTCGACAGCATTGGAATTTGAACTCAGAACGTAAAGACAAAATACCGCTAAGTATTTCGCCCGGCGTGCTAACGTTTCTTATTTCTTTATTGCCCACAAGGGGCTAAGCATAGAGGAGACAAACAAGGACAGACAAAGGGATTAAGTCGATTACATCGACCCCAGTGCGTAACTGGTACTTATTTAATCGACCTCGAAAGGATGAAAGGCAAAGTCGATCTCGGCGGAATTTGAACTCAAAACGTAACGGCAGACGAAATACCACTAAGCATTTCGCCCGGCGTGCTAACGTTTCTGCCAGCTCGCCGCTTTAAGAGCGTTGCATATTGTAACAGAAACCAAAGTGAGATTTTTTTTAAAAAATCTATTGTATGTTTGACAAAGTATTTTCGTATGTGTGTGCATGTGTGCGTGTGTACGTGTATTAATACGGCCTGTATATACTTATTGCCTAAATCTCCGTTGCCACTTCAGTGCTGTATCTATTTGTTTTACTATTTTACCTATTTTTTTTTACTACCCACAAGGGGCTAAACACAGAGAGGACAAACAAGCACAGACAAACGGATTATGTCGATTAGGTCGACCACAGTGCGTAACTGGTACTTATTAAATCGACCCCGAAAGGATGAAAGGCAAAGTCAACCTCGGCGGAATTTGAACTCAGAACGTAATGGCAGACGAAATACGGCTACACATTTCGCCCGGCGTGCTAACGATTCTGCCAGCTCGCCGCCTTTTGTTTTACTATTTTACCTCCTCTTCATACTCTTAATTGAAAACCTTACTATTTCAAATCTTTATAATCTCTCTCTCTCTCTCTCTCTCTCTCTCTCTCTCTTCTCTCTCTCTCTCTCTCTATCTCTCTCCCGATGAACAGATATATACTCTTTTACTTGTTACAGTCTCATTCAGTAAGAGGTTCAATACCTCCTCTTGTTCTTTTGTGTAAAAAATAATAATGTTTTAATTTGTAAATTGACTATTAAGTCCAATAATTGTAGAAACGGGAGTAAGAGGTTCAGTACCTCGGTATGTATAAGGGGGCGAGCTGGCAGAAACGTTAGCACGCCGGGCGAAATGCGTAGGCGTATTTCGTCTGTCGTTACGTTGCGAGTTCAAATTCCGCCGAGGTCGACTTTGCCTTTCATCCTTTCGGGGTTGATAAATTAAGTACCAGTTACGCACTGGGGACGATGTAATCGACTTAATACCTATGCCTGTCCTTGTTTGTCCTCTCTGTGTTTAGGCCCTTGTGGGTAGTAAAGAAATTGGTATTTCATCTACCGCTACGTTCTGAGTTCAAATTCCGCCGTGGTCGACTTTGCCTTTCATCCTTTCGGGGTCGATAAATTAAGTACCAGTTACGCACTGGGGACGATGTAATCGACTTAATACCTATGTCTGTCCTTGTTTGTCCCCTCTGTGTTTAGCCCCTTGTGGGCAATAAAGAAATAGGTATGTTTTTTTTTTGTGTGTGTGTGTTTAAAATAATAATGTTTCAATTTGTAAATGGACTATTAAGTCCAATAGTTGTAAAACGGGAGAGGTCCAATGCCTCGGTTTGTTTTTTGTGTAAAAATAATGTTTTAGAGAAGCAAAAAATCGGCGGGCATTTTTGTCTTCTCCCATTAATATCATTTTATTTCATATCATTCACCTCATCAATGTTTCTGTCCAGCCCGCAAGCTACTCTGTATCATGCCTTTATGGGGAAAATTTTTGAAATAAAGTAGCTTGCTTACCATCCACATGGTTCCAAGCTCAGTCCCACTGCGTGGCTCCTTAGGCAAGTGTCTTCTACTATAGCCTCAAGTTGACCAAAGCCTTTGAGTGAATTTGGCAGAACGAAAACTGAAAGCTCGTCATATATATATATATATATATATGTGTGTGTGTGTGTGTGTGGTGTGTGTGTGTGTGTGTGTGTGTGTGTGTGCGTGTTTGTGTGTGTGTTGTATGTGCATGTGCGTGTGTGTGTGTGTGTGTGTGTGTATTTGTGTGTTTGTCCCCCAACATCGCTTGACAACCGATGCTGGTATGCTAAACGTGTTTTCGGCAAGAGAGACTGATAAAATATGTACTAGGCTTACAAAGAATAAGTCCTGGAGTCGATTTGCTCGACTGAAGGCGGTGCTCCAGCATGGCCGCAGTCAAATGACTGAAGCTAGTAAAAGAATAAAAGAATAGAAGAATGCAATACAAGTATTAACGACAATAGGAATGATGGGAAGAAGACAGCTTGGAACTCAACAAATTGAGTGGTCATTAGACATTTCTAAAAAAAGCAATATTTTATCGATTCCATTTGGAAAACGCAAAAACGATCTTTCGATAGTATTTATGGACCTAAATACACATTATTCATCAGGAAAATAATTTTTAGAAAACACCTTTAATTAAAACGTTAATTCTGTTGCAAAATTATGTTTTAGCTGTAAGTGTGTGCCTGTTAAAACCAATATTTAACTCAGCATATATTTCCATAAGTTTAATATAATGAACATATGTAGGTCAATATCTGACAATTTATCATTTATAATTCATTTGTTGTTCGACGTGTTAGAGTACATGTTACTTCTACAAAAGTTGGAAGTCTGCAATCCGGTTTCGATTACCGATAAAACCTATTGTAGATCACTTGGTAGACTCGGGATATATTCGATGTATCGTAACATCCTTTCCTTTCTCTCCGTATGTTTTCTTTCTTTTCATTTTTTTTGTTTTGTTCTTTTTTTTTTTTTTGCTTATGCAAGTGGTCTTCATTATCAGTAGGATGGTGGGGGCGGAGGCAAGTTGGCAGAAGTGTTAGCGCGTTGGATTAAAAGCTTAGCAGCATTTCTACTGGTTCTTTCCGTTCTGAGTTCAAATCGCGCCGAGGTCAACATTGCTTATCATTCTTACGGGGGGGTCGACAAAATAAAATAAAATAAAATAAATAGTAGTGAAATATTTTGTGGTCAATGGAATCGGTATATCGTCTTCCCTCAAAACTGCTGAACCCGAGCCAGAATTTGAAAGAAATATTTCAGACACAAGCACACGGTTAGTTTGATAAATGCTAACGGAAGAATCCTCCGTCCCTTGAGTCACTCTATTGTTTCTGCGAAATATATATATATACAAGGTGCGTAAGATATTTGAGAATAGATTTATGTTTATAAAAAAAACAGATATATATAATAACAGATAATAACTTTATCTATCAAAAAATGTTATGTTGATAAAAATAAACCTTCTTTTCTATAATGTTATTCAAGAAAGCTACCTTCAGCTTCAACAACTGCTTCTATATGAGATCTAAATCATTTACCTGCTCGAATCAAGTGGTCCCGATTCATTTTGGATATTATTCTAACTATGGCAGCTTTCAAAGAATCTTTGGTGTTATATGCGTGTTCATTGACATCTCTCTCTCTTTCTCAGCAACGCTCCACATGTAATAGTCCAATGGATTGATATCTGGGGAATTAGACCAGATGTTAGGGGTTATGTGAACATGAAACTTTTCAGCTATCCATTCCTGTGTTACTAGAGCCATGTGTGGTAGTGCAGAGTTTTACTGAAACACATATGACCTTCCATTGCATACACTGTCTATCCAGAGCTTAACAATTATTTCCAGGAACTCAATGTACGTGGCATTGTGGAAATGTAAGGCCTTGTGGAAAGAAGTAAGGCGGCATCATATGTCCTTCATTGCTGACAACCCCTAAAACCATGACACTTGCAGGAAACCTTGTATGCATAAAACTTGGAAATTCAGAAGGGTCTGCACATAATCGTCTGCCATTTCTTCTGATAACATTTTGATCTTCGTTGAATTTTTTTTCGTTTGAGAAAAACCGATTCAAATCTTCCTCTGTTGGATTTTTCAATTTATTTAAGAGCCTTTTAGATCTGATGTAGTGATTTTCTTTTGCTTTTTCTGACAAATTGACCTTTCCTCATCATATAATACTTACATCTGATGGACAACATTTCTGACTGTTCCTTCTGACAACATGGAGATTTTTTGCAATTGACCTCATGGACTTTCTAGGATTGTAATCAATACTCTGTTAAACTTGCTAGATAAATTCAGGAGTCCCGATGATTTCAGAGTGTTTAGAACGTGTTTTATGCTTTGATACTGGTCAAATGTTTCAATCTTCAGTCTCTAGCTTCTTAGAAACTTTGAAGACGAAAGATCTAGCAACTTTTAAAAATCATGTTCAGCCTTTATAACCACAATAACAGTATGCCTCTTTATTTCTTGAGTAAGTTGAGGCTCTGCAATTATTATTTTCTGAAACAAAGATTGTACAGAGTTAGCAAAAAATACAACAGTGACCCAAAAAATGTGTCTTCAAATACCTTACCAAACCTTGTATTCTTTTATTCTTTTACTCTTTTACTTGTTTCAGTTATTTGTCGATGAAATATAATCAAAATGTAGAATCTAGTTTAATGAAGTAATCTAGGAAAGAAAGTTCAGAAATAGGAAATGCAGAAATAACAGCTAAGTGGTGGCTTTCAGTCGTATGGCATAGAGAAATAGGCAGGCATAGCAACTACGTGAATGGCTCAGAGTCTAGTCGACTAAGAAACAGAGAGCAGAGCAAGTAAGATGTTTTTATTAATGGAACGCTAGACATTCTAGAAACTTCCAAGAGAAACGCGAAGCTTCTTGAATAATTAAGAATTACTTCTCATGACGTAGATGTTTTGAGAAACTTATTAAAGGGAGATTACTCTATAAAACTTCTTGCAAGATAGATCATTCAACTATTTTAGCTACAGACCAGAGACTACTTCACATGCACACATACATAAACACATACATACATACATGCATGCATTAATACATACATACATACGTACATACATACATACATACATACATACATATATGCATACGTGAGTACATGCACGCATACGTACATACATGCTTACAAACACACAAGCATATATACGTATAAGCATGCATATATGCATACATATATTCATACATAACATACTTGCATACATGCATCCATGTATACATACATGCATGCAGACATACATACATACACACATGCATAGATATGTACATACATGCATTCATATATAACATACTTGCATACAAGCATACATGCATACAATACATGCATACATACATACATACGTGCATACATAGATACATACATTAATACATACATGTATACATACGTACACACATACATAGGTACATGCACACATACATACATACGTGCGTACATACATACACATACATACATACATACATACATACATACATTCATACATACATACATACATACATACATATATACGTGCATACATAGATACATACATTAATACATACATGTATACATACATATGTACACACATACATAAGTACATGCACACATACATACGTGCGTACATACTTACACACACACACATACATACACATGCATACGTATGTACATGCCTGCATATATACAGATATACATTAATACATAACATGCTTGTATTCATACATACATACATGCATACATGTATACATGCATACATATGTGGATGTGTGCATGTATACATACATACGTACATTCATACATAACATGATTGCATACATACATACATACATACATACATACATACATACATACATACATACATACATACATACATACATAATGCGTACCTACATACATACGTGTATACATACATGCATACATACGTACATGCAAATATACGTACATACATACATACATTTATATTAAACAAAGGAGACAATTGATCCCTTGGAGCTGAAAGATGCAACCGAAAATATAGGTTATGTCATATCCATATGGATGACATCACACATGTTATTGCTAGCTGCCCCCAAAATGTCATCGAGGCACAAAAATCAACACAAGGAAAGCTGGTGAACATTTCCATCACAGCATCTTTCAAGTGTATACGTAACAGACCGAATAGTGCTGTTTGGGACAGACAAAAGAACTTATGAGGTCAGCTGCCCTGCTGATGTGAATAACTCTTTGAAAAATCAAGAAGAAAGAGGATAATTATGGACAACATAGGCGCAGGAGTGCCTGTGTGGTAAGAGCTTGCTAACCAACCACATGGTTCCGGGTTCAGTCCCACTGCGTGGCATCTTGGGCAAGTGTCTTCTGCTATAGCCCCGGGCCGACCAATGCCTTGTGAGTTGATTTGGTAGACAGAAACTGAAAGAAGCCTGTCGTATATATGTATATATATATATATAAGTGTGTGTGTATATGTTTGTGTGTCTGTGTTTGTCCCCCTAGCATTGCTTGACAACCGATGCTGGTGTGTTTACGTCCCCGTAACTAAGCGGTTCGGCAAAAGAGAGCGATAGAATAAGTACTGGGCTTACAAAGAATAAGTCCCGGGGTCGATTTGCTCGACTAAAGGCGGTGCTCCAGCATGGCCGCAGTCAAATGACTGAAACAAGTAAAAGAGTAAAAGAGTAAAGAGTAAGAGTAACTGCTTCGACGCCTCCACTTTCTACATCCAGATTATAAATTCACATTTATACCATTAATAATTAGTGCGCTTGGCCTTGTGAGTAAATGCCTAACGGACAATCCGGACAAGCTGGTATTTTGAGGGAAAGAGTTAAATCAGCTCACACGATACATTTACAGTAAAAATGTAAAAAAGTAAAAATATGCGAGTCACTGTGTGGTAAGTAGCTTGCTTACGAACCACATGGTTCCGGGTTCAGTCCCACTGCGTGGCACCTTGGGCAAGTGTCTTCTACTATAGCCTCGGGCCGACCAATGCCTTGTGAGTGGATTTTGGTAGACGGAAACTGAAAGAAGCCCGTCGTATATATGTATATATATATATATATATGTGTGTGTTTGTGTGTCTGTGTTTGCCCCCCCCCCCCTAGCATTGCTTGACAAACGATGCTGGTGTGTTTATGTCCCCGTTACTTAGCGGTTCGGCAAAAGAAAACGATAGAATAAGTACTGGGGCTTACAAAAGAATAAATCCCGGGGTCCAGTTGCTCGATTAAAGGCGGTGCTCCAGCATGGCCGCAGTCAAATGACTGAAACAAGTAAAAGAGTATAAGAGTAAAACAGTAAGAGTTTTTCAAGTTTAAATTGTGGTATTGTTTTCGATATCGACATTCAAATGATGGAGCCTCGTATATTTGTCAGAAACCAGTCGTTCCTCAGGGAAGAATTTAAATATGACAATATTTTAAGTAATTAAATGCGTTTTCTATTTATATTAATATATAAAGTAATTAAAATAAGAACTTTTTACTTTATTTTGGTCCTGTGGCGCCACCACTTAAATGTGTGTTTAGATCGGTGTCCGATTTTTTTGTCAATCAATCATTCAGTTTGTCAATTTCTATTAGACCTAGAACAATAAGGTCAGTGACTATATCATATGCATATATCCTACATCATACATACATACATACATACATACATATATATATATATATATATATATATATATATATATATAGATATATATATTGTATGTGTAATATATATATATTATATAGTATATATATATATATATATATATATATGTATTGTATATATATATAATATATATATATATATATATGTTTTATACTGTATACGTACATATATACATACACGCATTTATGCACGCACACGGTGGCACAAATACAGACTATATATATGTGTGTATGTATTTTTGTCTGGGTATATATATATATATATATTATATATATATATATATATATATATATATAATATATGTGTGTGTGTGTGTGCATATATTGTGTGTATATATATATATATGTGTGTGTGTGTGTGTGTGTGTAGTCACTGCCCTTATCTTTGCCAGGTCCCCCAGAAATTGATAAACTTGGGTGATTGATTGACAAAGAGACCAAAGACTGCAAATGAATAAATATAAAAGAAAAAAACACGATGTTCAGAAATGGTTTCATTCGTTAAAAGAAAGAATTCTGCAGAGGAGGGCGTTCCGACGAAGAGCGTTGAAAAATAAAGGCCAAATCGTCAACTGTCATACTATTTGTATATCGAACGGAAAACTTGATCAAATCTCTTAGATAAGTATATATACATTTATTAATGTATATATACATTTATATATACATTTATTAAATTTATATGCAAACTTCTGTGTTTGTGTGTGTGTGTGTGTGTGTGTGTGTGTGTGTGTGTGTGTGTGTGTGTGTGTGTGTGTAAAGACACAGGAGTGGCAGTGGGGTAAGTTGCTTGCTTACCAACCACATGGTTCCGGGTTGAGTCCCACTGCGTGGCTCCTTGAACAAGTGTCTTCTACTATAGCCACGGGCCGACCAAATCCTTCTGATGGATTTGGTAGTCGGAAACTGAATGAACCCCGTCGTATATATATACATATGTGTGTGTGTTTGTGTTTGCTTGTCCACCCCCCCACCCCCGAAAAAAAATCGCTTGGCAATCGATGCTGGTGTGTTAACGTCCCCGTAACTAAGCGGTTCGGCAAAAGATACCGATAGAATAAGTACTAGGCTTACTAAGAATAAGTCCTGGGGGTCGATTTGCTCGACTAAAGGCGGTGCTCCAGCATGGCTGCAGTCAAATGACTGAAACAAATAAAAGAATATAATTATATATATAAATATAAGCATACATAATATACATATGTATGTATGTATGTATGTATGGTACTGTATTGTATTTCACATGGAATTGCTGTTTCTCCAAAGTTCTCTTGGAGTTAAAGTCGACTTAACTGTTTTCTCTGTAAATTTTGGTCTAAAAACTTCGAAATGTATTCCAGAATACCTTATTCACATATTGTTCAATATGTGTATAACATAGGCTGTATATATATATATACATATATATACATATATATATACATACATACATACATACATACACACTCACACACACACACACACACACACACACACACACATACATATATATATATATATTATTATATATATATATTAAATACCAGTGGCCTAGCATATTTAAAAATTCCGAAGATTAAAATACAAAATTTAGAGGATTGACCACTAAAATTTGACAGCCTGTATGCTAGATATAGACGTCTTAATTGACTAATATCAATTTCTACCCTTATGTCATTTTAAATAATAAAAAAAATGTTCTCTAACCGGTAAACTGACTGCGGTAATTTATTAATTAGCTTACCACCCGCTTTGGGCTGCGTTCCCAAGCAACCCGACTCTCGGGCCGATGAACACCGCCGATCGCCGCCGGCCCCGAATGGGCCT
>NW_021831979.1:15000-33966 GCF_006345805.1 Octopus sinensis | reverse complement strand
GCTTTTGCCGAACCGCTAGATTACGGTGACATAAATATACCGACACCGGCCGTGGAGCGGCGATGGAGGGAAAAGACACAAAGACACACACACACACACACACACACACACACACACACACACACACACACAAACACACACACACATACACACACATATACACACACGACAGGCTTTTTACAGTTTCCGTCAGCCAAATCGACTCACGAGTTTTGGTCGGCCCGAGGTAGTAGTAGAAGATACTTGCTCAAGCTGTCACACAGTGGCTCTGAATTAGGAACCATGTGGTTACGAAGCAAGCACGTCTGCTGCCTTTTCGTGCAACGGTTGTTGGTCTCCAAGCTTTTCTGTTGCCTTTCACATCCTGATTTATGGCCACATGGTGAAACTTGTGTTGCTGATTTCACTGCGTATTACTATATAAGAACCTTTCTTCTTGTTCTCCTTCTTACAGCATTCACCCGGGGTGAGTTGAGCTGGCTTCATTCATCCTCAATGCTGCATCTCTCACAAACGCCGACCAAACCTGGCGATTTGAGGCTAACGACCGGGTGATCTCCAACCACTCCTTATTCCAGCGGCGAACTCCGTAGATATGGGGGCCTAGGTTGGGTTCCTTCAAACATTCCTCACGATATAAGAACCTTTTCCGCATATTCATTCTAAAACTTGACTAGAGTTTTAATCAAATTAGTCTTGCCTTCTTTTTCAAGCAATGGGATCTAATTTGAAGCACTCTGAATGCAAGTTTCTATAAATAAAAAGGTTTTCAAAGTCACGGCATTTTTATGTTGTGTTAGAACACATGATACTGCAATAGTTGCCATGGGAGAACTTCTTTTATGGTGTTTTGGTGCATATAAGCACTCTTTGTTATCTTACCAGTGGGAGATAAATCACTCACCATCACCACTGCTCAGACTACCAGATCACATGATATTGGCCTTTCTCGACCTTGTCAGTGGTACATGCTAAACCGCTGGAAATAGCAGCGACAGATCCGCTACTGATATACATAGAAACCCAGTATCTATTCAGGCATGATATCACGAATATCCAATGGGTTTATTTTAATAAATAATTAATAGTGACAGAAGCAGTATTGATAGTAAAAAATAGTATTTATCTCCACTTAATAGTGGATGATGTGTTAGAACACGGAATACTGAAGTACTTACCATGAGAGAATCTCTCACGTGGGCTTTTGGTACATATATACATTCTTGCTTATATTGGTAACTGAAAGAAGTCGTCTGCTACCACTGCCAGAGTTACCAGATCACGTGATTTCAGTCTTTCTTGGCCTTGTCAATGGCAGACAGCAGTGATTCCCCTGAGAGCGATATACATAGAAACTTAGTGTCTTTTCAGGTACTGGTGTCGCAAGTAATAAGTGGACTTATTAAAAATTAATTAATAATGTCAGAAGCAGTTACCAAACGGTAACGTTTATCACCGCTTAAAAGTGGGTGTTGTGTTAGAATACGGAATGCTGCAGTAGTTAACCTGAGAGAAACCCTCACACGGGCTTTCGGTGCATATAAACACTCTTACTCTTATCGATAGCGGGGAGACAAAATAACAATTGATCTCTTAGTATAGATTTCACCTCTCTTCTTAGATGAGGAAATTGAAACCAACATGCAATAAGCGACAACGGCGTTCATTTATTTGATGTTGCAAAAAAGATGGTTGGCAATAAATTCACGTGGAAATTATTGTGAAAGTAGAATAATAGAAATGAAGATAGAATACCCTTGGAGTTTGACTTATTTTATCGCCGCCATTTAACACAGCCACATTGTTTTTAGGTGCTTCTTGGAGAAGTTCACATTGTTGCAAGTATTCGGGTCATAACTTCTTCTGTTGCCTCCACCATTGTACTGCGAACATGGCTAAAAAATTATTTTGATTCATCTGTCTCTTTACGTAGATGTCGTAGAAGCATTTGTGATGGCGTAGGATATTTAAGTATGCTCATGGCTCCGCAATACATTGAGGTTGTTTCATCTTGCCGTTCCTGTACTTCCATAATTGTCGACATAGTGAGTTTATGCCATCAAATTCATGACTTGAGCACGCTAAGAATCTTTAGCGAAACGTAATGTTATTAAAGTAGGTTGACTTTATAACAACAAGTTCCATACTCAATGGAATTGTTTACGCTGTGTTTGCTGTTTGGCCTCATACACGAAAATTCGGTCATATCGTACAGCCATTTATAATATGTCTACCATAGTCATGAACTGTGACCTTCTATTCAGAAAGTAAATCTTCTACTTTATTATTACAGAGGACTACTTGTCAAGCAAGCGACTTTTATTTTAGATCGTACTTTGAAACAAAAGTGACTGTTGGCTCAATTCAGAAAGCTTCGTGAAATTGCTGAAGACCAGTCAAACTCTGGCTGGAGAGGGTTGGTGCTTCAAGGCCATATGTGTGGCAGCAGGACTCAGTTCCTTGCCATACCCCAGGAAAGAATCTGAAGTAGTTGCCGGAGAATTTCCACGACTTCACTAGCCCCAATTTCTGACCCTAATTCTAACGATTTTAATCCCAAGGATTACAAAGATTATGGTTGAGAAAGACACCACCATTTCTGCAACGCAAGTACTATGTTCTAGAGCTGTCTTCGAGGCCATGGTGGAAGCTGAGGGAAGCTACTTTCAGTAAACTGATATCTTCGGGCCATAATCTATTTGATAACTTTTAATTTAAAAAAAAAATACTTCTAATTCCGGATGTGATATTGTGCCTGCTTTTCCTTTTACGCAAAATGTCAAATTTAGCCTGAACAAGCTGTATATTAACATCTGATAAGTCAATTTAAGTGTATCACATTCAGTTACATTAATGTGATGTCAATGTGTAGGCGTTGCATTTTGTTCGTTTTCAATCAATTCTTGTCTGGTGCCAAAAAGAAGTTATTCCACGCTGTTTGTTAAGAATATACATTTTTCGCTCAGCTTCTACTGTTCAATACATTGACTGAAAAGAAATTTCCTTTCCTTTCCTTCGCTTACAGAAAACATGTCGACCTACTTCACGAAAAGCAAAAAAAAAACCCCGCCTTTTTAATTGCCAGTTCTAATACCCTAATAATATATTTGTGATACTTTAATCCGTGTAAGCAGCTATTATCATAAACAAGTATCAATGTAAAAATTAATAGCACGGAATTGGCATATATAATATGAAATAGACAAATTCTGTTTTGTTTTTGATATTAACTCACAGAGATAGTAACAGTGCATTTATTAGCGAAGCTCTGCGTTGGTTGGCAGAATATAATCGATAAGTATTTTCTACTTATACTTCAATTTCCTCAAATCATTCTCTCTTATTGTATTACGAGGGAACGATGTTAGATCAGACCCTCGCAAACCTACCTACCTACCTACCTATCATTCATTCTACTTCTCTACTCACTTTTAGATACGTTCTATTATCAAGATTTTTTTTTTTTACAATCCTGCATCTATTACTCCTCTAATCCCTTAGTGTATTGTGATGATAACAGAGAAGAATTGGTTGACGAAACTCTCAAAATCAGCGGTCAATGTTTCAATGCTTACATCGTTTCTGGAAAAAAAAAATCAATATCAAATATTTCTTTATTTCATTTCGCTTTCAAGTATTAATTCCCATCTTGGATTTGGTGTAACTCTGTAACATGATAACAGTGTCCCAAGATACTAATGGTATTGATTTCTTGAGATTTCTTACGAGCATACCCTACTTAATATCTACAGTTTATTTCATAAACGATAGATTTGTTTTTGCATATCTTCAGCACAAACCGTTATTTATTTGTTGTGCATAATTTTTCTTATCAACAACTGTGTACTCCTACTCCACGCATATAATTCGTACTTGTAAGCAACCAGCTTTATATTACATTTGTAATCGTCAGCTTCTATTTGCCACGAACGTTTCCGCCATTTTTCTCTGTTATCAACTACAATCAGGCCTACACTCTAAATAGTTATAGCTGGAAGGATGTAATTTTCTTTGTTATTTTTTATAAATATTGTTTTTGTTAATCTTGAGGCCTACGTAAAAACACCAACCCACGTACTTCCGTCGTATGTACAAAATGTTAATTATAATAATTAATTAACAATTTTAATTATGTGAAAAAAGAACCAATAAATCACTAAATCATATACATTGAATGAAACAGTTTTCAGTTCTTGTCATCAGTTCTGAGGTTTTTTCTTTGAACTACCCTTTTTTATGCACACCAGAACACCAGCAGTTATTATCATTTTATTCCCACAAGAGATATGATTAAACAAACTGTAAATGAAACAGAAATAAGATTAGCATCGAGATGTTTCCTTTTACATAAAGACTTAATTAAGACAACATAAAATATGAAACTCTGTGTTTCATGAAAATCAAGAGACAGAAATGTAAAGAGCGTAATTAATTAACGAAAAAAAATGAAAGAGAGGTCTGAATAATTCGCTTTCTTCTCTTGTTAAGGTAGCTTGCCTGTACAATATAATAGTTATAATAGGTGTAGTAACAAAAGCTTGTTAACGTTATACCAGATACACTTACAGATTTCAAATTTTTGGTACAAAAATGAATGATATTTTTAAAGTACGTCTTTAAAAAATATTTTTAAAGTTCGTCTTTTTTTTTTACCTGTGATGGGTTCTATTCGCTGATATTTATCACATCTGGATCCATGAAAAGATATTTCCGTTTTATCAAGTTCTTTATCGCTCTTTCTCTCTCTTTGTGTGCCTATCTCTGTGCCCCTCCATATCTGTTTCTGTCTCTCTCTGTATCTATCTCTATCTCTTTTTCTTTGTCACATCCTCAGTTCCGTATACATTTTATAAGACAATTATAGAAACGTATACTACTTATCGTATTATTTTTATAATAATCATTGTTATCGTGTCGACTTGATACGAAAGAACGTGACTTGGCTACAGAAAGCAAAGTGGAAAAAAAAAGATATTCTGAATTTGCGATTCTCCGTTGTGTGAAATATTTTCCCCGTAAAATAAAATAACTCAATAGAAAGAATTACGTTTGAAACGTGAATGTTTTCGCTCTCACACTTGCACCGATACATATATATAAATACACGCATGAAAGTATTCATACGTATACATAGACGTAAATATAGGTTTTGTTAAAACAATGAGCCCAACAAAAGGTGTTTTATTTCGTTCGAGAAGCTTTGTAAAGATTTATTCTTTTAATCGTACACTAATCATGTAGTTCATACCACTTAACTGTGCTGTTAATACGACGCACCCATCTCTCATATATTTGATTAATCATAATAAAATACCAATCTATGTGACCGTGACCGACCAGGCTATCAGTTGTTGCTGCACATCGCTGGTCACAATGCGCTTCGCATTGTTTTAGCCTTCAAATGACGCCACCCCGCTGGCTAAGCGAGCAAGCCAACAGAAGAAAGATTGGGAGAAAGTTGTGGTGAAAGAGTACAGCAGGGATCACCACCACCCCCTGCCATAGCCTCGTGGAGCTTTAGGTGTTTTCGCTCAATAAACACACACAACGCCCGGTCTGGGAATCGAAACCGCGATCCTACGACCGTGAGTCCGCTGCCCTAACCACTGGGCCATTGCGCCCCCACACCAGTCAATGTATGCTTGAATTAACGTTAATGTTCTTCTTACCCAAGGCGGCGGGCTGGCACAATTGTGAGCACACCGGGCAGAATGCTTAACGGCTTTTCGACCATCCTTATATTCGAAGTTCAAGTTCCGCTGAGGTTGACTTTGCTTTACATTCCTTTTCTAGATCTATAAAGTAAGTACCAATCGAGGACTAAGGTCGATATTGCTGACTTTGTACCAAAATCTGAAACGAATATTCCGCTAATCAATCTGCAACGTAATATGATTGATAATATCTTTGACCTTCTCTTTCCCCCTCTAAGTAACATCTTTCTGCTTTCCTCACACTACAACCATTACCAAATACCTCTCAGCACATTTTCGAAACACTCAAAAGCTACCTTATCATCATCAAATAAAACACGTCACATGATTAAATTGCTTTGTCTCAGACTTCTGGTTCTCGACCATTATTTTGCCTATGGACCTCTTTGATTCCTAGTTTACTCTACTGGACCTTCATAACCATTCTATGTTTTTAAAAAATCCTTTAGGCGCAGGAGTGCCTACCGACCACATGGTTCTGGGTTCATTCCTACTGCGTGGCACCTTGGGCAAGTCTCTTCTACTATAGCCTTGAGCCGACCAAAGCCTTGAGCCGACCAAAGCCTTGTGAGTGGATTTGATAGATAGAAACTGAAAGAAGCCCGTCGTATGTATGTATATATATATATATATATATATGTATTTTATCGACCCAGAAAGCATGAAAGCAAAATCGACTTAGGGGGAATTTGAACTTAGAACATAAAAACAGACGAAATGTTGTTAAGCATTTTCCCCAGCATGCTAACAATTCTTATTTCTTTATTGCCCACAAGGGGCTAAACATAGAGGGGACAAACAATGACAGACACACGAATTAAGTCGATTATATCGACCCCAGTACGTAACTGGTAATTAATTTATCTACTCCCAAAGGATGAAGGCAAAGTCAACCTCGGCGGAATTTGAACTCACAACGTAACGGCAGACGAAATACCTATTTCTTTACTACCCACAAGGGGCTACACACAGAGGGGACAAACAAAGACAGACATACGGATTAAGTCGATTACATCGACCGCAGTACGGAACTGGTACTTATTCAATCGACCCCGAAAGGATGAAAGGCAAAGTCGACCTCGGCGAAATTTGAACTCAGAACGGTATGCTAACGTCTCTGCCAGCTCGCCGCCTTAACCCATTAATGCCCGAAATAAAAATAAAAGAAAAAAGATTTGAATTATGTTGTTACATTCACATGAGTATAGCACAATGTATAAATGATCAAAGGTGTGACTTTGATGCCAAATATTGCTCGATAAATTATTATTTTTTTATCTTCAGAAAAAGTTTTTGATGCCTAAATTTATGAAATAATTTAATGTGAATATTTTCGTCTCAAACAAAAAAAGCGTATGATACATCATACGCTGGGCATTAATGGGTTGATACAGGTAAATATTAAGAGAAAAATATAAAACAACTGTTATTAAAGGAATATGAACTTCATAGAACTTTCTTACTTGTACATTTTTTGGCAAAATCTGCCTGTCTGATGTTGGACTTAAATCTCATGTAAGAGCACACATTTGGACACTTCATATCGATTATAGAACATACCTATCTGTCAGATTGCTCTTACCAGTGCTACATACGTCACAGGATCTACAAATATCAAGGATATTTGAAGAAATGTTTCAAGGTTCATTTAGATCAGACATCAGAGGCAGTTCAAGCAGCACAAAAAAATAGTGTGGAGGCGCAATGGCCCAGTGGTTAGGGCAGCAGACTCGCGGTCGTAGGATCGCGATTTCGATTCCCAGACCGGGCGTTGTGAGTGTTTATTGAGCGAAAACACCTAAAGCTCCACGAGGCTCCGGCAGGGATGGTGGTAATCCCTGCTGTACTCTTTCACCACAACTTTCTCTCACTCTTACTTCCTGTTTCTGTTGTACCTGTATTTCAAAGGGCCGGCCTTGTCACTCTCTGTGTCACGCTGAATATCCCCGAGAACTACGTTAAGGGTACATGTGTCTGTGGAGTGCTCAGCCACTTACACGTTAACTTCACGAGCAGGCTGTTCCGATGATCGGATCAACCGGAACCCTCGTCGTCGTAACCGACGGAGTGCTTCCTCAAAAAAAAAAAAATAGTGAGCAATTTATATGGGCATCCTTTCAAAAGTATGTCTGGGCTAAAAAGTCACATTAGATCTCAATGCCAGAACTAAGTATCGTGACCAGTGAGGTGTTCTAGCTTTGTTTTATGCACACAGCCAATCACTCTCTCTCTCCCTCTCTCAGTCTATCTATCTATCTATCTATCTATCTATCTATCTATCTATCTATCTATCTATCTATCTATCTATCTGTCTGTGTGTCTGCCAGTCTGTGTGTCTATCTATCTACCTGTCTGTCTGTCTATTTATGTATGTATGTATGTATGTATGTATGTATGTATGTATGTATCTATCTATCTATCTATCTATCTATCTATCTATCTATCTATCTATCTATCACGGTTCTTTTGGCTCTGAAGAAGATAGCTTTGGGTTTCTGTTCCCTATATTTTCAGTCCACCAATCGATCAATTGAGAATATTGAGCCATGAACAACAGTAAGCCTATAATAAATAAATAAATAAATAAATACAACCGGCACAGACGTGGCTGTGTGGTAAAGAGGCTTGCTTCTGGTTCCGGTTGTTAGTCGTTCTTCACTTGACTGCTGAGGTCGTCACGCTGGTATGCAGCGGACGAAAATTGAATTTGTAAGATGCTCTACCGTAAGGTAAGACTTTTTGCTCTTTGAGTCCAGTAGGATTTGTTGCCTGTAGGTTTTACTTTTTATTTTTTGTACCAGCAAGGAGTCCTTACTGGATTCGGAGCTTTTTGTCTTGTGTGTGTTTTCTCATAATTGTGAGAATTTCTGTGTGGAGTTCTCTCCAAATTGTTTTTGAGAATTTAATTCTCTATTTTCAAGAACTGTGCCTGCGTGGAAGTCTTTTGGATTACACAAGGGATATTACAAATATTGAAAAAGGCCAGGAGTACCTAACGACCGAAAATACTTTTCTTTGCTGTTGTTTGAACTCTCGTTTCCTTCATCTATCACACACACACACACACACACACACACACAGACGCACGCACACACACGCGCTCACACACAGATGCACACGCACACACATGCATCGAGACTCATATAATGTCATATATATATACATATACAGTTTGCTTACAATCCGATCCTAAGTGTTTGTGTTTGTGTTTGTCCCCGCCACGGTTTGACAACCATTGTTGGTTTGCTTACGTCCATTGTATCTTAGCGGCTCAACTAAAACCCTGCAACGCGGTGACCCAGCATGACCGCAGAAAGATGTAAAAGATGAAAGAAAGGTAATAAAATTCCTTTCGACGAAATGAAAGCATTTCTGCGATCAAATGGCGCACCATTTCGCTGTTTAATTAGGGTGGTGCCAAAGTAGACCATTCCTGGTGTGATGCGTAGCATACGCAAAAAGATTCACCAACCGTAAATAGCTTCTGGTTTAACTGAAAGCATTAAGAAAACCCTATCTGACGTATCAATCAAGCTTAACCCTTTAGCATTTAAACCGGCCATATCCGGCCAAAAGTATTCTGCCTGTTTTATGTTCAAACTGGCCAGATCTGGTCTCTCACACCAACCCTACAATATCGTTTTAAAAATTAACAGCTACCTCATCGAAATCTCACAGCTACAAGATAATGCATGATTTGTTCAAAACAATGTGGATGAAAAAGCATTAATTTTGGCAGAATAATGCGAACCCTAAAGGGTAAATCATACGTTATCCAATTAGCACCTCGGTCAGTGGTGCATTTGGATGGGAAAGTTCTGGAAATTGTCTCAAATCTTTCAGTTAACTGCATTGTTTAGGCTGTTATTGTTAAAGAATATTGAAACCTAAAATTGAGAACGAAAGCTCCGTTCTGTATTTGAAGGTCTTCATTTAAAGTCATTGACCTCTCGTGGTGTCCTTCAGGCGGTTCTTCATACCGCTTTTATTTACGACGCTGAATAACAGATTCCACGCGAGAAGCATATTAAACAAAGTAGGTTCTGTTGTTCTGCTATGCTTCGAGCAGATTGCGAACGAAAAGGAACGGCTTTATAAATTCACGAAGACACACACACACGTACGTTCTCCATATGCTGCACACTTTCACACGCATTATGCATGTAATGTATATATATATATATATGTATGTGCGTGTGCGTGTGTGCATGTATGTGTATGTATGTGTGCGTATGTGAGTGTATGTGTATGTGTGTGTGTGTGTGTGTATGTGTGTGTGTATGTGTGTGCACGCGCTCGCGCTCGCATATGCGTGAGTATGCAGAAGCGTGCAGATTTAAAATACATACACACACATATGTATATGTATGTATATATATGTATGTATATATATATATATATATATATATATATATATATATATATATATATAATATATATATATATATATATATATATATATACATACATACATATATATATGTTTGTATATGAATATGTATAGATATATATGCATACATATATATATATATGTTTGTATATGAATATGTATATAGTTTGTGTATGTAATATATATATATATATATATATATATATACACACATATATATATACATACATATATATATATATGTTTTATATGAATATGTATATATGTTTGTGTATGTATATATATATATATACATACGTATATATGTATGTATAATATATATATGTATGTATATATATATATATATGTGTGTGTGTGTGTATAATATATATATATATATATATATATATATTAGGTTTTATCACTTGAAATATCACTTTGAAAACGAAAACAAAAATTGTTTTTAAAATTTTAGAATATATATTTATTTAATCAAAATATGATCCTTGTTCATTTATGACTTTCATCCAACATTCCTCTAAGGCATATATTCCATCTTCAAAGAATTTGTCATCTTTTACACTGATAAACTGTTTGAATACTTCAATTACCTCTTCTTTATTTAAGAAGGTTTTATTGCATATAGCAAACTCGAAGTGCTTATATATGTGATTATCATAAGAGATAATCAGTAGGAGAGATATCAAGAGAATAAGGAGGATGTACCAAAATTTTATAATTCAGGCTTTAAAACTTATGGACCATAGCTTGAAAAGTGTGAGGCCGTGCATTATCACGAAGCAAATTTGGGCCATCTCTATTCACTAATCTGGGTTGCTTTTTTAAAAGTTTTTCCTGCATACAACCGATTTCCTGACAATAAAATGTTGCTGTTACAGTTTTTCCTTGTTGCAAAAATGAATAATGAATAACCCTCTTTATTGACCACCATACAGTGACCATCAATGCAATGGTCTTGGGTAGTGTTTTGGTGACACTCCTGCATCTAACCACTGTCCTGTCCTCCTGCTGTTATCAAAGAGTATCCATATTTCATCACACGTAATGATTCGATACAAAAATGGTTCTGTTTCCAACCGAGAAATCAATATGGAATACACTAAGGCGTCTGTTTCTTTGAAACTAATTAAGTTGGTGGGAACAAACCTATCCATCTTTTTGATTTTTCCAATTTTCTTCAAGTGTCGAGAAGCAGTTGCGAGAAATGTCTGGAACTCTGATCCGATTTTTCGGAACGTTGTTCTCGGATTTCGTTTAACCAAGGCATTCAATTAATCATGCCGAATAACTGATTTTGGTCTCCCTCTTGGTTCCTTTTTAAGGCTTTCATTTCCTGAACGAAATCTTTGGAACAGTTCTAATGTCAATAACTAAGAGCAGATTAAGAACGTGATGGTTGAATAATATCTGTCGTTTCAATCCGTTGACTTTCCCGGTGGCCCACCAGATCATGAGTAGTCTAGTATATATTTATATATTTATCTACACTCACATATTCTCAGGAGGATCGTAGAGATTGACTACTATAAGAAACAACCCTTATTACACTTTCCGGCTGGATTCACAAGTGTGACCGATATTATCCAACCATCACGTTCTTAATCTACTCTTAGTTATCCTGTCGATCGGCTTAGCTTTTGAATAATCCACTTTCTGATTCGTTCCTGTGACATCCTAATCACATGTCGAAAATACTGGAGCTTTGACACATCAGAATGGAGAAGCAGTTGTCCGACCGTGACATATTCCCCGATCTCTGAGTTTCGCACACTGTCGGATAATGCTACTCTAGAGATCCCTCGGAGGAACCCTATTTCAACCGCTTGTATTCATGTTTGTGTACTTCCACTTCATATATATATATATATATATATATATATATATACGAACTTGAAGTAGCACAGAATCCGAATCAATCTGTTATAGTATATATATCATCATCATCATCATCATTTAGCGTCCGCTTTCCATACTAGCATGGGTTGGACGGGTCAACTGGGGTCTGTGAAGCTGGAAGGCTTCGTCAGGACCAGTCAGATCTGGCAGTGTTTCTACGGCTGGATGCCCTTCCTAACGTTTATATATTTGTTGTGCAAGATTTTTTATGTGAAGTCGTGTGTTGAAACAGATATTGTTATATTTTTGCTGCGCAGTGCGGTGGTTAGTGAGCACAGACGTGAAGCTGAACCACCAGTAGTCAGTAAGAGTGAAAAGGAACCAGGATGGACTTGGAAGTCTTTATAACTTCTGAAAACTACAGGATTATTCTGGAGTTGTGTCCTGTCGTGGAGTGGAGACAAAGGCAATGAAACTAATGGATGGGACCAGAAGTCCCAACCGTTATACGTTTAGCAGCATAGAGCAAATTAAAAGCTTTGTGTCTGAAAGGTTTCAAAGGTGGATTATATTGAAAGAGTGGCCAACTCAAGCAGGTTACGGGGTTTGCCTTTCCAGCAATAGCAGCAGTAGCAGCAACAGCAGCAGCAGCTACAGCAGCAGCTACAGCAGCATCAGCAGCCGTTCAAGAATTTAGACCTGGAGATCTCCATTTCCAGTGACTTTGAGGGCCACCTCCCAGTGGTGTCGGGTGCCAACGAAGAGCCCTCGACTACAAGACGACCAAAGGTTTTTTTTTTCCATGGTCTGGGGTCTCCCGCTCCTAAGCCCTAGACCATCACCTAATCACACTTACCCGTCTTGTTGCTTAACAACAACAACAGAAGCAACAACAACAACAACAACAACAACAGCAGCAGCAGCAACAGCAGCAGCAGATACAGCAGCAGTTGCAACAGCAGAAGCAGCAGTATCGATCGAAGCTTCAGCAATGGCGGAGGAATGCAATACACTTACAGTCTTAGAAGAGGACAATATCAAAGCCTCCTTCTTGGCAGAATCGCACCAGACATGTTTACTGCTGGGTTATTAGAATTTTGCTCGAAAGATAGAAGTATTAATTGCAAATTAACGGAGAATCTTGCCTCTCACAAGATAAAAGTATTTCCCATGGCAGTAGCCGACAAAATGGAAAAGGCGTTGCCCCGGACGATAGCGAGAGAGAAGCTCATCCATTACAATGATGGGAGCTAAATTAGGGTTGACGGAAACAAGCTGACTGCTACGGAAGTTGAAAGAAAGGGAGAAAAATACATAAAAAAAGATCAGTCCGGTTAGAAAGTTTTCAAAAGACAGAAGAGCTGCAAGAGTTTGTGGTTGCCAGAGGTTACAGCCACAGACTGCTATGAAAATATATTTAACCTTTAAATATGGAAGTACGGAGAGATGAAAGGATAAAAATTGCAAATTAATGGAGAATCTTAACTCACACGATAAAAAGACATTTCTCGTGGCAGCAGCCGACAAAAGGGAAAAGACGATTGCGAGAGAGAAACTCATCAATTACAATGATGGGGATTGAATTAGGGTTGACAGAAACAAGAAACAAGCAGGCTGCTACGGCAGTTAAGAATACATAAAAAGAAAAGGTCAGTCCGGTTAGAAAGTTTCTGAAAGACAGAAGAGCTGCAAGAGGTAACAACTACGGACTGCTAGGAAATATATTTAACCTTTAAATATGGAAGTACAGAGAGGTGAAAATATTAATTGCAAATTAACGGAGAATCTTGCCTCTCACGAGATAAAAACATTTCTCATGGCAGTAGCCGACAAAATGGAAAAGACGTTGCCCCGGACGATAGCGAGAGAGAAACTCATCCATTAAAATGATGGGGTTAAATTAGGGTTGACAGAAACAAGCTGGCTGCTACGGAAGTTGAAAGAAAGGGAGAAAAAATACATAAAAATAGATCAGTCCGGTTAGAAAGTTTCTAATATACAGAAGAGCTGCAAGAGTTTATGGTTGCCAGATGTTACAGCCACGGACTGCTATGAAATATATTTAAACTTTAAATATGGAAGTACGGAGAGATGAAAGGATAAAAATTGGGATCATTCGGCGCACAGCATTTTTTTTATCAAGATTACACGTGAGCTCTACTGACGTGTTAAAAATATTTTCACGTTATAAATTAGACTAGCAGTATCGTCCGGCATTGCTCGGGTTTGTAAGGGAAATAACTATAAAGCATTTTTAGAGAGTTATAGTCAAAAAATAGCAAAAAAATGCATTAAAAATGGAAAAAAAATGATGGTAAATTTTTTTTTAAATTGTTGACTCATCGTAGACATTTTTAGAGAGTTACTTCCCTTATATAATAGCGAAAAAATGCATTAAAATGGAAAAAATGATGGTAAATTTTTTTTTAAATCGTAGACTCATCGTAGACGCGCGCTAATACACAGAAGGGCTCGATATGAATCACGACTATAAGATACCCGGTTTTGGTTAAACTGCACCGCAAAATGTGGGAGTAGTTAGGAATCTAAATCGTAGGAGACAGACACACAACTTCTCTTTTATATATAAAGATATGTCTTATTCTACTTTATTTCGTACTTGTTTCACTCATTAGACAGCGGCCATGATGAGGCACAGCTTTGAGGAATTTTATTCGAATGAATCGAACCCAGTACTTTTTAAAAGCCTGGTACTTATTCTATCTGTGTCATTATAATTTATTTCTTCAGACATTTGCGTCTTCTTGTCAGATGACAGTCTCTCAATTGAGATTGGTGGAGAGTTACTCTCTTCATCTGGTTCTTCATTTCCTTTCTCTCTTATATTTAGGTCATTTTCCGCTGCATGTTTGATCGCAGTTATTTCACTATCTGTCAATCTTTTATTTCTGAAGATATCTCTTGTAACAGTTGCTAACTTGTTTTCGTCCAAATATAATCTGCTGTCTTGATTTCGTGTTCTCCATATTTGATAAGAGTGTTCAGTGTGTTTCTCTTCAGATGACCCTACCTAATGCATAGCAATAAGCGTATATTATTTCTGTATACTCTTCTCGGGTCCATTTGATCCTCTTATATCTTTGTCTTTCTGTGGTGAATGTGGTAGTGAACTTGGAGGGATCGAGTTGGTGCAGTTCCTGTTCAAGTGACCATCCAGGTTCACATTCAGAGTTTGGGCTAGTGGGTGACTTTTCGACCCTAGGCTGGCTCTCTCCTGAAGAAAGCGCTTTCAGATTAACCAGAGGACAAACGATTTGGTGTACTGTTGTAGTTTTCCTTTCTGTTTCGTTAGACGTACTTGTGCTACATAAAAATTATTAGTGTTGAGTCCATTGAGTCTTGTATTGTGATAGAAATAGAGATGGTTGTTGTCTCTGCCACTATTGTCGACTCCGCCATTAATACCGTTGCAATTACTTTAACCTTAATATTACAGCATTGCTCGTCGTTAGGTACCTCCAATAGTGCCTTCATCTGTATCGTTGTGGTTAACCTTTGTAGCCATGCTGACAGTATAACCGTTATTTATTTAAATCTGCCATCTTTGCTCCTGCTTCTGTGTGATATTATCAAATGTTGTTTAGTTTTTACCTTTGTCTTGTATTTGAGATAATCATAAATATGTGTGGGTTGAAGGGAATAGTAGGAGGAAGAGAAGCAGCTTGGTGAATAGACCAAATTCTACAGGTCTGTAAATAGGTTCGGCAGATGGTGAGAAGGAGATCAACAATGGGCCTTCACATTCTTATGCGATCGGGAGTCAAATGAAGCTTTACACCCTTGGGTCAGCAGCAGAGGGCAAATGTAGTTACAACTACTAGCGATCAATGAGATCGCTGACATTGGCCTTAGAAAGAAACCAATTCATCTTGTTTTGCTTTTAATTACTGATAGAAAAACAATTATATATATATATAATATATATATATATATATATATATATATATATATATATATATGTATGTGTGTGTGTGTGTGTGTGTGTGTGTGTGTGTGTATGTATGTGTGTGTGTGTATGTGTGTGTGTGTGTTATTATTATTGTTGTTGTTGTAATTTGTCCGTCGCTGCGTTCTGAGTTCAAATTCCACCGAGCTCAACTTTGCCTTTCATCCTTTCGGGGTCGATAAAATAAGTACCATTTGAACCCTGGTGTCGACGTAATCGACTCATCCCCTCCCACAAAATTGCTGCCCTTGAGGCAAAAATTGAAACCATTATTATTATTATTATTATTATTATTATTATTATTATTATTATTATTATTATTATTATTATTGAGTGAGAGAGCAGTGCATGCCATCAAAGTGACACTGGGGTAAAATATACGAAGCCCAATATACCCATCATGACTACCCGTCTGATAATATTATTATTATTATTATTATTACTACTACTATTATTATTATTATTATTATTATTATTATCGTTATTATTATCATTATTATTATTATTGAGTGAGAGAGCAGTGCATGCCATCAAAGTGACACTGGGGTAAAATGTACGAAGCCCAATATACCCATCATGACTACCCGTCTGATAAAGGTACACCAGGCACATGCATCACACCATATGTGCGCGACATGGTGATCTCATATCAAGATAAACAGCACATGACCTTGCAGGTGGGGCCCAGTTAGAATTTTCTTCAGGTTGAGTAGCCCATCACGCTCAAAGGTCCCTGAATAAGGATTGTTTAAGGATGTTGAAAGAACCACCCATGTTTCCAGAGGTGAATTATTCAAACCCCAAAGAATCCCTCTCAACACATGGCTATGATGCTCCCCCACTACTTCTGCTCGTGATCAGAGATGCACATATCGTCAGCCACTAAGGGACATGCTCAACTGGTTATGGTCAAACAACTGACAAGCAAATCTGTGGTATTGAGCAGAATATTTGCTGTAGCCCATCTTTTATATTATTATTATTATTATTATTATTATTATTATTATTATTACTATTATTATTATTATTATTATTATTATTATTATTATTATTATTATTATTATTATTATTATTATTAATTCATTAATTCATTGAAGCATCGAATGTCTTGATGTAAACGACACCGTCAAGTTTGCACTTATCGTAAACGCAGCGACGACTCCGCTGAAGTGAGGAAGAAAGCCTTGTCTTATCACACTTACAGCTATAGAAGAGAATAAACACTCTGCATAGCATTATAGAGAAATTAATTTGAATAAATTGCCAATGAAACACTATTTATGCAAATCGAATAAACGTTTTAGCAAACATACTACATTCAGTGAGAATATATATACAGCCATTATAGCCCGTTAGCTAGTACAAACAGGAGGATTGGAATTTAATACGCAGCGGTAGGGCAAATATGAGCACACACACACACGTACACATACATACATACACTCATGTACACACACGCATACACGTTCACACATGTGCATGCACACACACACACGTACATACACATTAATTATTTATATTATCATTATTTAGCCGTAAAACTACATAAATTAAAATCGATGTTTTCGTGCGTTGCACTTTGCTAAGTTCAACGCATAAGACACTTGGTCTTGAGTCACATAGGTGGCTTTACACACACACACACACACACACGTACACAAACACACACACACACACACACACACACACACACGCATGCACTCACGCACACATTTTTACACATAATTTCGTGGATAATTTAAAGCTCTGTGCTCGAAACTCTTACAGCACTGAAAAAGTCGCTGGGTTTTATGAGATCACATTTTCCACTGATATTGAGAGACCAAAAGAAATGTGCATATTTAACTAGGGAACGTGGAAAAAATGTTGTGGTAAGTAGCTTGCTAACCAACTACATGGTTCCGGGTTCAGTCCCACTGCGTGTCATCTTGGGCAAGTGTCTTCTGCTATAGCCCCGGGTCGACCAAAGCCTTGTGAGTGGATTTGGTAGACGGAAACTGAAAGAAGCCTGTCGTATATGCGTATATATATATATATATATATATATATGTGTGTGTGTGTGTGTATATGTTTGTGTGTCTGTGTCTGTCCCCCTAGCATTGCTTGACAACCGGTGCTGGTGTGTTTATGTCCGCGTTACTAAGCGGTTCGGCAAAAGAGACCGATAGAATAAGTACTGTGCTTACAAAAGAATAAGTCCCGGGGGTTGAGTTGCTCGATTAAAGGCGGTGCTCCAGTATGGCCGCAGTCAAATGACTGAAACAAGTAAAAGAATAAAAGAATAAAAGAGTAAAAGAGTAAACCCGTAAGGTTTGCGTCAACGGTCCTCTTTCTACCTCTCTTGATCGAACAATGAGTATCACAAATACTTAGATATTGAGGAAAATATATCATACAAAATTAGAATGAAGAAAGATAGAGTAATCAAACAACATGGTACTCAGAGCGATCCTCTTACAGCAAGACAACCCATCAATGCATTTCCAGTACCCATACTGATACCAGCATTTAGGATAATGGGCTGGTCTTTAGAGGAAATCCACTCTATAGGCAAGAAAGTTTACGAGATTGCAAATTTCCACAGAGATTGACTAAGTTTCCATAGAAGCACCAGTATCAACAAACACCATGTAAAAAGAAAAGATCAGTACAGACAGACTTCGAGGACCATATGATATCATTATGGTAGGACTTACTAAATAATCCTTTTACTAAAAGCACAAAGCCTGAAATTTTTAGGGAGGTGACTAGTCGATTACATCGACTCCAGTGTTTCACTGGTACTTAATTTATCGACCCCGAAAGGATGAAAGGCAAAATCAACCTCAGCGGAATTTGAACTCAGAACATAAAGATAGACGAAATGCCGTTAAGCATTTCGTCCAGCGTGCTAACGATTCTGCCAGCTCGCCATCTTAGGACTTACTAAATAATAGCAAAAGAAAAAAAAAAAGTAAATACAAATAGGCGTAGGAGTGGCTGTGTGGTAAGTAGCTTGCTTACCAACCACATGGTTCCGGGTTCATCCCCACTGCGTGGCACCTTGGGCAAGTGTCTTC
>NW_021831979.1:0-10000 GCF_006345805.1 Octopus sinensis | reverse complement strand
TTCTTCTCTTCTTCTTCTCTTCTTCTTCTTCTTCTTCTTCTTATTATTATTATTATTATATTATTATTATTATTATTATTATTATTATTATTATTATTATTATTATTATTCAGTAGTTTTATTTTTATAGCGTGCTTTCACTTCACTACCGAGCGCAACTCTGGTGCCTTGGGTATGTGCTGTGATTTGTTGTGATGCTCTGATGGTTATTGTATGGAAAGTGCTCTGCGTAGGATGTGTGCAGTGCCTAGTAGTGCAATTTTCTGTATGATATATGTGTTTGTAAGTCCTGGTGTTTTTGTTATGTATTTGTCTGAATATTTTTTTATCATGCCTAATGCACCTACTATGATAGGAATTGTTTCTGTTTTCAGATTCCACATTCTAGTTACCTCTATTTCCAGGTCTTTGTATTTGAGAGTTTCTCCATTTCTTTTAGAGACACGTTGTCATCTGCCGGTATTGATACATCAATTAGAAAGCATTTTTTTCTCATGATCTCTGACAACTATATCTGGTCTGTTGGCCTTAATTTCTCTATCTGTGTGTATCGGCATATCCCAGAGTATGGTTGCTTTCTCTTTTCTTCTGTGACCTTTTCTGGTGTGTGCCTATACCATCTTTTTTCTGTTGTTATTCCTAATGTTGGCATAGCTTCCAATGTATGTAGGTTCCAACTCTGTCATGTCTGTGAATATATTCCTTCTTAGCCAGGACTGGGCAGCTAGAGATAATATGATTTATTGTTTCTTGTCCATCTCCACATATTCTGCAGTTACTTGTAATATTTCTTTTCATTACATGTTTTTGGTAATTTCTGGTGGGGAGGCTTTGGTCTTGTGCTGCAATTAAAAATCCCTCTGTTTCTGCTTTGAGTCCTGAGCTTCTCAACCATTGCTGGGTTCTTTCTTTGTCTATTTCTTTTGCGTTTAGTTTAGTGCAGTATTTACCATGAAGGGGCTTTTCTTGCCATCGTTTTATCATGGTTCGTTGCTGTTCTATTTTTAGTTTGGATTTCATTTGTTTTATAGCTTTTGTTGTTTCTTCATCATCTTCTTCTTCTTCTTTGTGTTATTAGGTGGTATGATTTCTTGTTTGTATTTATAAGCTTCCTTAAATACTGAGAACAGTTTTTTGTTTTGCTCGTGTTTTGCTGCTATCTGGATCAGTTTTCTTCTCCTTCTGAAGTAGGTATTTTTGCAATCCTATGGTGGTTATTTTATAGTAGTTTTTTCCAGCTGTATAAGGCCTCTACCACCTTCTATACGTTGTATATATAGTCTTTCTATGTCAGATTTTGGGTGATGCATCCTAGATCCTGTCAGTATTTTTCTTGTTTTCCTATCTATTTTGGACAGTTCATTTCGTGTCCAGTTAAGGATATTGTAGCTGTAACTTATAACTGGGACAGCTAAAGTGTTGATACCTATTATCTTGTTTTTAGCATTGAGCTCTGTTTTTAGTATTGATCTAACTCGTCTATAATATTCTTTTTTTTTTTCTCTTTCATTTGTGTGTGTTGTGTCTTATCTAGTTCATGGATTCCTAAGTATTTGTAAGTTTGGCTTTGGTCTAATTCTTTTATTTCATTGGTTTTATCTAGTGTGATGTTGTTACTTTTAACTAGTTTTCCTCTTTTCATGGTTACTTTGGCGCATTTTTCTAATCCAAATTTCATATCTATTTCTTTGGTAAATCCATGAACTGTCTTTAATAGTGTTTCCAGCTGTTTGTCATTTGCAGCGTATAGTTTTAGGTCATCCATATATAAAAGGTGGCTGATCGTTTTGCCGTAACATTTATATCCGCATCCAGTTCTATTTAGCATATCAGATAGAGGTGACAGTGCCAAGCAGAAAAGGAGTGGAGAGAGCGTGTCTCCCTGGAATATTCCTCTTCTGATGGGGATGTCTTTGGTTTTCATGAGTCCCTCTTTTGCTTGGAGATGTAAGACTGTTTGCCATTTATTCATAGAGTGCTCTATGAATTTTATGATTGTTGGTGCTACTTTGTTAATGGCTAGTGTTTCAAGGATCCATGTGTGGGGGATGCTATCAAACGCCTTTTTGTAGTCAATCCAGGCCATACTGAGGCCTTTCTTCTTTCTGTGGCTGTCTTCAGTTACGGCTTTATTAATCATTAGTTGATATTTACAGCCATATGAGCCTTTGCGGCATCCTTTCTGCTCTTCTGGGAACAGTTTGTTTTCGTCCAGGTGCTTGTTCAGCTTTTGCGATATCACTGCTGTAAATGCCTTGAACATAGTAGGGAGGCAGGTTATTGGTCTGTAGTTTTCTGGTTTTGCTGTTTCATTTGATTTGGGAATTAAGATGGTTTTCCCCTTCGTGAGCCATTCAGGCATTGTCTCTGGCTCTGCTAGTATGCTGTTAAAGTTTTCAGCCAGCTTTTTGTGCATTCCTGTTAGATATTTCAACCAGAAGTTGTGGATCTTGTCATGCCCAGGTGCCTTCCAGTTGCTTAGTTTTTGCAGTGCCTGGGTGACCTCTTCAGTTGTTATGGATGCCGAGTTTGTTATTTTGATACTCCTTTTTTTTGGCTGTTCGTTCGCCGACCATATTTCTCTCCAGAATTCTTCCAAGTCTTCTGCCGTTGGTGCTGCAGTGACTTCTATTTTATTTTTTTCCAGTTCTTGGTAGAACTTTTTGGGGTTGGTGTTGAACTTTTTGTTCTGTTCAAAGAAGCGTTGGCGTTTCTCGTACCGGCGGATCCTTTGAGCTTTGGCAAGGATATCTTGCTTCAGCTTTTCTTTTATCTCCGGCAAATCTTTTTCTGTGATGTTATATTTGTGGAGCATTTTTGTTCTCTTTTTGTTGCTCAGTAGCGTTGATTCTTTGCTGATTTCATTAAGAATCGACAGGTCTTTTCTAAGTTTTTTTAAATTTTGTTTTGGATGTTATTTATCCACAGGGTTTGTTTGGGTGGTGGTACTCCTGTTTGGGCGGGTTTGGGTGAGTATCCAGCTTCTTTTGTGCTGCAGTGGCTGCTGCGTATATCAAGTCATTTAGTTCAGTGATATCACTTTTTTTTGTTTCAGTGGCTAGTTCAGTGACGGCTAGGTTTATGCTGTTTATAATTGGTGGTGTTATTTCGTTTATTTTTATTCTTGGGAGGTATGGTCGGTGGTCCATTTTGGGCTCTGTGGTTTTCAGTTCTAAGATTATTTTATTTTTTATATTATCATAATCATTAGGCTCCCCTTCGTTGTTTACATCGTGTTTGTTGCGTTTGTCTTCGTGTTTTACAGTTTCAGTGTTTATATTATTGGGCATTGTTGTGTGGCTTCTATCTACATTTTCCTGGTGTATGTTTTCTTTTAGGTGTTCTATTTCTATTTCTGATATTTTTTTTGTGTTGAGAATGTATCTTCGTACGTTAGCTAATTTATTAGGGTTCATTGCTGTATCCAAGTCTATATCTCTATTATTTTCCTTCCATATTTTATATGTATGTGTTGTTGTATTTTCATTTTTGGGGTAGAGTACTGCTGTGTAGTATGCGTGTAAGATAGAAATGTATTCCTCACGTGTCCATTTACGTCTTTTGGGTTTTATTTGCGGGACATGAGGTACAACGTCCGGCCCATTATTTTGACGGTCGTCATTTTCGTAGGGTACCGGTCCGTTTATTTCTGTTGTCACATTATTTCGCACGTGTAGTTTTTCGTACATTTTTTGTTGTAGGTTTAATGTACGTACCGCTCGATTGTTATTCTTGGGTTGAATAGTATCGGTGGCATTTAATTTCTTCGTAGTTCCTTTGTACATGGTGTTTGAGGTCGGGGATGATCGTGATGTTCCACGCATGTTACATGTGTTGCGTTAGAGGTGGAGATAATATCGAGTCAAAATACATCATTTCGTTTCGAAAATAGTAATAAATTTCAATTAGTATTACTTACTCGGATACAGTCCAATTCTTTGTTAGCAAAACTTTGGCTACATAGGATGTCCTTGTTTTCGATGTTTGTGGATAGATTTCGGAGCTCTGAATTTTCCTTCTTACACCTTAAACGTCCCCCGGTGTAATCCTTAAACGTCTCCCGGTGTAATCCTTAAACGTCCCCCGTTTATTATTATTATTATTATTATTATTATTATTATTATTATTATTATCATCATCATCATCATCATCATCATCATCATCATTATTATTATTATTATTATTATTATTATTATTATTATTATTTTAATCATCATTACTATTATTATTATTATTATCATTCGTGTCGTTTTCTGTCAGAATTTCATTATTTGCTTCTTAAAAATAAAAGTATCCTGCTGAGGAATTAAATTTATTGTTTCTTTTTTTTTTCTTTTTATTTATCTACTGTCTGCAAAAATTGTTTTCATTCACTTTTCTTCTTTTTCTTTCTCTTTTGGTGTATTTTGGCGGGGTGTATTTTTAAATGCTACAGCAGCCATTTTATTTGTGTATAAAGTGACGAATAAAAAAAGAAAAGAATTCTTCGCAAAAGTTGTTTTTTTAAAAATATTTTTATCTGAAACGGTGAAGGAGTAATGCAAACAATTTCAATTCTTTTGTCACACAATTAAATTCTTTTAACTCTGGTTAGGAATTCTGATTTTTAAAAATTACTTTTCTTCATTGTCCATAACCTGGAAATCGTCTGTGGTTAAGAAGAAATTAAACGAAATACATATGCAACTCTTTAAACAATATAGCTATGATGATGATGATGATGATGATGATGATGATGATGATGATGATGATGGTGGTGGTGGTGGTGATGGTGATGATGATGTTGACGATGATGATAATGGTGATGATGGTGATGATGATGAAGATGATGATGATGATGATGATGATGATGATGATGATGATGATGATGATAATGACGATGATGATGATGACGATGATGATGTTGACCATGATGATGATGATGATAATGGTGATGATGATGATGATGATGATGATGATGATAATGACGATGATGATGATGACGATGATGATGATGACGATGATGATGATGAGAATGATGATGATGATAATGACGATGATGATGATGACGATGATGATGATGATAATAATGGTGATGATGATGATGATGATGATGATGATGATGATGATAATGACGATGATGATGATGATGACGATGATGATGATGATGTTGACGATGATGATGCTGATGATGATGGTGATGATGATGATGATGATGATGATGATGATGATGATGATGATGATGATGAAGATGATGATGATGATGAAGATGATGGTGATGATTTTAACTTTTGGCGCAAGACCAGTTATTTCAGGGGAAGTATAAGTCGATTATATCGACCCTTAGTGTTCAACTGGTACTTACTTTATCGACTAAGTTTCAGCACCTGCAAGATACTGACTTTATACTCTATGTTCAGAAAGACCGCTACCACCAACTAGTAGATGTCTATCTCTAGAAATAAATCTCCAATTTTTACTTTCACTATTCGACGGCAAACGTATATAAGTACGAGACCCAGTTTGTCATTTTTCAAAGTTAAGGATGAAAGTTTTCTGTCTTCGTCTTTTGTAGCGAATGTCACTTCTGCAGCGCCATATTGCTTTCCCCTTGCGACATATATTTTCGTGCTTTACGTAGGTCCCATACACTTTTCCATTTGTACCTGTGAAACCTTTGACAACAAGTGGCTATCCGTTCTTGCAGAATTAACGGAAGCAAGAAAAATCGAGAACTTTAAAAAGTGAAATGGAAATAGTAGTAGTAGTAGTAGTAGTAGTAGTAGTAGTAGTAGTAGTAGCAGTAATTGTAGTAGTAGCAGCAGCAGCAGTAGTAGTAGCAGCAGCAACAGCAGTAGTTGTTGTAGTAGTAGCAGCAGCAGCAGTAGTAGTAGTAGCAGAAGCAGGAGCAGCAGTAGCAGCAGCAGCAGTAGTAGTAGTAGTAGTAGTAATAACAACATGGATGTGCTACACCGGGGTCCCCATTTAAAATCAAATCTAATCTAATAACATCGGTGGAATAGGATAAAGGAATGTGTGGAAGACTTGAAGGAAGCGGCCTTTTAACGAAGATATTCACAAAAACGAAAACGAAATTTTACTGCCATACAAAGCACAGTTTCTCCTATGCACGATGTCTCAGTGAAACATGTGCGAAACACACACGCGAAATCAACATCTGAAAGTTTACAAATTATAAAATATAAATGGAACAAGACAGTAAGTACATAAATCGATTAATTATGCATACACTCGAATGTCTAAACAATCATTGATACATTTTAATACCCATAGGACTACACATACATCCCAATGTTTACACAACTACGTGAAATTTACAGGACACACATACACGCATATGAAAACAAATTTAAAAAAAGCAAAACAACTTTTTATTTTCCAAACTAACACAGAGTGAACAATTCATAAGTTTTTTAAAAATCACAAAAGGCTATGCCCGGAGATAAATCTATCAAAAAAAAAAAAAACAGACGAATACAGACCTTATAGCCTGAAGAAGCTACGTCATGAGCAATGTTTTCATCCAGAGAACCCGGAAGCAGTGTTGTCTCAAAAAATTAACCCTAAACAGACAGATCCGTCCCCTAACGTCAACGTCCAAGATCGTCATGCTTCAATGATAACAAAGCAAAATACAAACCAATTCTGCCGTCACCCGCAACACCAAGGACCGCGTAATCAAATGATAAACTAGATTCGGTACGAAAAACCAGCTACTGGTTCAAATCTTCCCGAAACACAGGAACTGGAAGTACCCCACAACCGGAATATCCCAACAGATGACGATCTATACTCATCATCAAATAACCAAAAGAAAATGAATGAAAAATGGTCTAGGGGAGATAATAAAGAAGTTCTTAAGGCCTTCTATCATGCTATATATTTTCCCACAAATAAATCTAATACTGTACAAACCTACTTAAACTGGACACAGAAACACCTTGAAGTAAGACCCTACATAGACAGCAACAAACTTACCAAAGTCAGATTGACCATATTAAACAATCAGTAAGGGATAAAAGGAACGAATTTGCAGCTAAAGAAGATACTACAGAGGAAATAATTATAGACCAGCCAAGGCTGGTGAAAATGCAATAATGACTGAAAGTGTTAATGTAACTGATAAGCAAATTGAAATACTATCTGAAACAATCATAAACACTAAAGCAGATGAAAATCAAATAGATGAAGAAAGTCACACAGAAATTGAACCAACTGAACTACATGATCTAAAAAATCAAATCATGATTGAATGACTGAATTTTAAAGAAACCAGTATAAATGAATGCGACACTCTCCCCAAAATTCGCAATTCTAACCAAAACCTGAAAGTAATTGGTAAAATCCGCTTTGCGCTTAAAGATATAATTTCAGCTAATGATGTTGATATTACAAATCTCAACCACTGTACGATGCATCCGCGAAAATCTCAACGATTCTATGTGGTGAAAAGATTAGACAACGACAACATTCCCACAAAAAGCCTACTTGGCAAAAGAGAATTCAACACCAAATTCAGCTATTTAGATCTGACGTAGAATGTTTAAAAAACCTTTAAGTTTGAGAAGACTATCAAACCAACAAAAATCCGAAAAGTAAAGAAAAAAATCGAAAATGAAAACCATATTTGACATCGATACCACCATAGAAACTATCAAGCAAAAGGTTTGTGCTAAAGCTGCCCGCATAACTAGGTATGAAAAGTGCGTTAGATTCTTCAAGGAAACCACCATGTGCCAAAATAATCAAAAAAACGTTTTACAGGAAGATAGGGAAAATACCAGTGACAGTAAAGTCTGCACCATCAAAAGAAGTGTTTAAAATACTAACATCTGTCTTGACTGAATATACCTATAGTTTTTTTTATATAGAAAGTGGCATATTCCCTAATAAGCGAAAAGGATGTAAACGTGGGTCCTATGGTTGTAAAGATCAGCTACACATTAATAAGATCTTGGAAGATTGTCACAGACGACACAAAAACTTGTCGATAGCCTGGATAGACTATAAAAAAGCTTTTGATAGTCTACTACATGGGTGGATTAAGAAATGTCTGGAAATGTATAAAATAGCACCTACTCAGCGAAACTTCATGGAGAACTACAATGACTTTGAACAGTGACAATGAATCTCTTAATGCTGGAGATGTAAGAATTTCATGTGGCATTTTCCAGGGTGACTCACTATCACCATTCCTCTTTTGTTTAGCCTTAATACCTCTCTCAAAATTGCTCAATGATGCACAGTACGGTTATAAAATGTTTGATAAAAATATAAATCATCTCATATACATGGATGATTAAAAGCTCTTTGCAAAAAATGACCAACAACTCAATAGCTTACTAGCGATTGTTAAACAATTCAGTGATGACATCAGGATGCAATTGGGCTTCGATAAATATGCAAAAGCTACCTTTATCAAAGGAAAAAATCACAGAAACATCCTTTGTTAATCTTGACCAGCATATATCATAAAGGAGTTAGAACCAGCGGAGAGCTACAAATACTTAGGGGGTATTTGAAGGGAACAGAATCAAACATTCAGTGATGAGGGAAAGGATCAGAAGAGAATGTTATCTCAGGGTAACGGCAATACTCAAGACAGAGCTGAATGCAAGAAACAGGATCGAAGCGATCAATGCTTTAGCCATGGCAGCCGTGACTTACAGTTTGAATATTATTAACTGGTCAATTATTGAAATATGTAAACTTGACAGAGAAATACGAAAACTGTTGACAATGCTCAGAATATACCACCCTAAGAAAAGAGGGTCACCGTGGACTTTTACAACTGGAATTAACAATGAAGATTGCCACAATAGTCCTAGACACTTACCTGAAAAACTCTGAGGACTGGATGTTAATACTTATCTCAAAGCATGAAAACAAGATAGCATCATACCCAGTAACAAAACAGGTAAAGGAATATCTAAGTGAATTCCAAATACAACAAATTCCAGAATTAGACGTAATGGAAACAAGCACAGAAAAAGCTAAGCGTATGAAAAACCGTGCTAAACCCGCTGCCTTAGATATTTTTACTGATAAATGGCAAGAAAACCGCTCGATGGCAAATTCCCAAAGAGAGCTAATAATGCCGATGTTGACAAAGCTCTTACTCATCAATGGTTAGTGTCTTCTGGCTCAAAATCAGAAACAGAAGATCAATGCCTACCTACATGAAACTACCAGGCCAACATATTAAAGAGCAGCAGTAGCCCATGTCGTTTATATCAGTAACAAAATGAAACAATTGATCATGTTGTCTCCAAGTGCAGTCTTCTTGCGCCGACAGAGTATCTCAACAGTCATGAAAGAGTAGCACAATATATTCACTGGGTAATTTACAAAAACCTGGACCTGCCCCATTATAACAACTGTTAGGAACACAAACCACCTCTAGTGATTAAAAATAATCACATCTCACTCCTCTGGAGCTTCACCATTCAAACTGACAGAAAGATACAAGCGAATAGGCCAGACATTTTGAAAGACTTCAGACAAAAATCATATAAATGTATATGTCAAGACCTACCAAAATTTGAGCAAGTATAAAGGTCTTGAAATGGAAATTGGCAAAATGTGGAACCTCAAGACTAAAACAATACCTGTTGTTATAGGTATCCAAAGAATGATAGCAAAAGGGGTTGATTGCTACCTAGCTCATATACCAGGAAACCCCAAAATGTCAGATTTTCAAAAGATAGTGCTCATGGGAACTACCCATATCTTACGTAAAATACTGTCAATGTAATCTCAAATTTTAAAACAAATTCATAATTTTCTTGTTGTCTTAAACATTCTCTAGAACAACACTATGTACAAAACCAAATATATGACAACCTTGGCATAACACTAACATGAACTTCTAACTTGTCTCTTGAGGTCTGTGGGTGAGATTTGGAGCTAACTTGTACAAATACAAGTCAAAAGTCAATATATAATAATAACAATGAAAACAACAACACACGATAAAGAATAATAATAATAAAGCCCTGAT
>NW_021831978.1:10000-27500 GCF_006345805.1 Octopus sinensis | reverse complement strand
TGTTTCTTGTCCCCGACTTCCTACGCAACCGCTGAGCCTGGATGCACATTCATCCATCCGTCGATGCTCTCGGTGTCGGGAGATGACCTGCTTTCTCTTCTGCGGGTCTTACGAATAGCAAAGGACCACGTTTCAGACTTCTCCCACTACAGACAATCCTGAGGCGCGATCTTGCGAGCTCTGGGACGAAGACCGCTTCGCTCAACAAACAAACAACAACAGCAACAATAACAACAACAGCAACCATGTTTGTCAATTTCTCATCATTGTCACGAGAAGCCAAAGCAGGAGGTAGTTAATATACACAAACCTTGAAGTGGGCTTGGTCATACGCTTATGAACTTTGTCACACGACTACGTGGCTCTGAGATCGATCTCGCCACGCGGCTCTTCTGGCAAGTGTGTAGACTTGGAATGTTCGGTATTGGTAGTTTCATTCTTTATCTTTCACTTGTTTTCAGTCATTAGACTACGGCCATGCTGGAGCACAGCCTTGAAGAATGTCTAGTCGAGCGAACTGACCCCAGTACATTTCTTAAAAGCCTGTCACTTATTCTATCGGTCTCTTCTACCGAACTACTAAGTAACGATGGTACATATTTTGTCAATCAGTAGTATGGTAAGCAAACAAAATACAAAGACACATACATAGGTATATACGTAAATATTTACTTCGGGCTTCTTTTAGTTTCCGCCTACCAAATCCACTCACATTGTTTTGAGGCTGTAGTAGAAGAAAGACACTCAGCCAAGGTGCCACGCTGTGTGATTGAACCTCGAACCATAATGTTGGGAAGCAAACTTCTTACCACGCACCCATGCTCGCGTCACAAAGCCCAAACAATGCATGGATGTGTGATTCAGAAGCTACCTTTGAAACCAAGTGTTTTCGGGTTCGAACCCTCTGCTTGGAAATTTGGATAATTGCTGTCTACTGTAGTGTCTTGCCGACCAAAGGTTTGTGAATGTATTTGTTAGACGGAAACTAGAAACCCATCGTACGGGGTCTGATCAATAAGTACCATGACTAAAGCACACAGAGTGAAGCCGGTTAGCACAGGTTGACCGTGAACTCTGCTGTGCATGCGCACTAAGTTTTAATGTTCTAGCTCACTTTCGCTGTTTACAGCAGTGCTTGGAAGGAAGGTGTGTAGTGTGTGATCGTTGCATCGCAAAATTGCAGAAAGTGTATGGAGAGGAGTCTATAAGCCGCACACAAGTGTACGAGTAGTTCAGACGTTTCCAAGCTGGCCGAAAAATGTCGATATTGACAAACGTTCTGGGAGACCCGCAACCAACAAAACTGAGAAAAACATAGCATACAAAGGAAATCGCCGAATCACCATGTGCAGATTAGTCAGGACGTGCAGATTAGTTACGGTTCAGTTCAGTGTTCATTACCACTGAAGTTTTGGGTATAAAATGCGTGTTTACCAAGTTTGTGCCAAAACTGCTTTCAGTTGACCGAAAAGACACTCGGGATTCAATTGCACAAAATCTCCTTGATTGTGTCGAGAACGATGAAAACTTCTCGACAACTTTACGTAGGCCTCTGGGCAGGTATCGCCAAGCTTTTGGCAAAATTTGATGCAGATTCTCTGCTCAACTTTCTCTGTTATGGTCAATGTGACGACCACACTCTACACACCTTCCTTCCAAGTACTGCTGTAAATAGCAGAAGTGAGCTAGAACGCCAAAACTTAGTGCGCGTGTACAACAGAGTTCAAGGTGAATCTGTACCAAGCGGAATATACTCTGCATGCTTTAACTTCGTTACCATGGCAACAGTCCGGATACTTATTGATCAGACTACGTATGTGAGTGTGTGTCTTTGTTTGTCACCCGACTACCACGGCTTGATAACCGGTGTCGGTTTGTTTAGCAGTTAGACAAAGAAAGGATAGAATAAGTATGAGATTTGATAATAAAACTATGTACAGAATTCGGTTTGTTTGACTAAAAATCTTCAACGCAGTGCACCAGTATGGCCGCAGTCTAATGACTAACAAGTGAAAGAAATATAATCAAAAGACACAATACGGAGAAATAGATAAGACAGTTTCTGTTCTATTATATTGACAGAATGAGAAATTTTATTTTCCATTTGTAGGTAAATTAATTTGGCTGCGAGAAGCCTGATCAACATCGGAATATTAACGCTGCAGATTTTAAAGGCTTCGATCTCGGTGTCGGCAATACATACATGCATGCACACATAGTGCATACGAGCGTGCACATATACATACAAAACATACATACATGCAAACATGCATACATACCTACATAGATATATACATACAAGCATACATACATACATACATGTATACATGCATAGGTAGACACATAGAAACGTACAGACAAGCATAGATGCGTACATACATACATACATACATACATACATACATGCATTTATACCTACCTACCTGCCAATCTACCAACCAACCTACCTAACTATATACGTACATACATACATTAATACATACATATATGCATACATACATACATACCTACATACATACATATATACATAAGTACATGTATACATTCATACACAGTTTCACAAAATTTTTTAATTATAAATCTATTATCAATCCATGTATATGTGTGTGTACATATGTATGTATATATGTATGTATATATGTATGTATATATGTATGTATATATGTATGTATATATGTATGTATGTATGTATTGCATATCTTGTTTATACAGATGCACGACTGTTATTGTTGATTCTGTGTCGATTTAATCTGCTTCCGGTATAATGTATTTGTTACTACTATACTTAGTAGTGCCACTGGTTATGATATACAGAACAAAAGTAAGCAAAATTAGGATAAACAAAATATGTAGTTTATTCCCTGCGTACGTTTCACCAGTATGGTTATTTGTATCTTCTTGACTGGATGCGCCAAATGCAATTCGGTGCTAAATCACAACACATCGTCACTGGAACACTTTATAGCATTATGTTACACAGATCAAATGTTGTGGTTCAGTCAGTTTGCAAATGGCCACAATGTTGAAATGTACGTAAGGAACAAGTGATATAAACTGCATATAGTGTTAATCACTCACTACGAAATTGCAATATTTTCACCAACTTCCCAGTAATGATTAGCAAAACGTGAAACCGGTAGACGACATAAATATTCTATCTTATATATAATATACAAATTATATATAAAATATATACAAATTATAAATCGTGTACATTGTCTTTCTCTTGTTGTGTGTGTGTGTGTGTGTGTGTGTGTGTGTGTGTGTCAAAAGACAAGATCCAGAGATTCTCGGTATAGAAAACACCTTGCAGCGCTCAAGTGATTCAAACTTAGATTCTGGGGTCTTTGCGAGAGACTAATTCCGCAGTGTATATGAGTGGCTGTATGAGAAATGAAGAGGAATCTTTTTCTACCTTACTGACGGAGGTTCTATTTATCTGTAGAAATGAGTTGCGACCTCACAGGTGCCAAGCTGTATCGGCCTTTGCCTATCCCTTGGATAACATCAGTGGCGTGGAAAGGGGAAGCCGGTATGCATGGGCGACTGCTGGCCTTCAATAAACAAACTTGCCCGGACTTGTGCCTGAGAGGGTAACTTTCTAGATGCAATCTCATGGGCAGTGTCGTGACCGAAGGGGGTCTCAGGTGGAAAGGAGAAATCTCCAATAGTACTGCTAACACAATTGGTCAGAGGAGTGACTTATAAAAACGTTTAAAATTGTAGAATATTTTTGTTATATAACGAAATACCGTGTCTCTACACGCCATCGAATAAAGTGTCTCACTCAAGGATGCATCGCGCCGCCAAGAATCGGACTCATGACCTTACGATCGTGAGACCAATACAGTAACCAGTAAACCATATGCCTTCACTGTTCGACCTGAAGAGGTTTCATAAAGCCGAAATATATCAAGAGTTACTGTTCGACCGTGATAGGATAGACGCCTTAATATCTGAGCTACAGACTCTGTCAAAAAACATTTTTCCAGAGATCATTTGGAGGAATCTCATTTCTATCTTTTGTATTCGCTCTCATAGGCGCAGGTGTGGCTGTGTAATAAGTAGCTTGCTTACCAACCACATGGTTCCAGGTTCAGTCCCACCGCGTGGCACCTTGGGCAAGTGTCTTCTACTATAGCCTCGGGCCGATCCCAAAGCCTTGTGAGTGGATTTGGTAGACGGAAACTGAAAGAACCCCGTCGTACATATGTATATATATGTGTATATGTATGTGTATTTGTGTGTCTGTGTTTGTCTCCCCAACATTGCTTGACAACCGATGCTGGTGTGTTTACGTTCCCGTAACTTAGCGGTTCGGCAAAAGAGACCGATAGAATAAGTACTAGGCTTACAAAGAATAAGCCCTGGGGTCGATTTACTCGACTAAAGGCGGTACTCCAGCATGGCCACAGTCAGATGACTGAAACAAGTAAAAGAGTAAAAGAGTATACCCTTTCATTGATCAACCAACATTCATGACAATAGGAAAGGATATGCACAAAACTCGAACTAGCTTTGTTTTTTCTTTTTCTTTTTTTTTGCGAATTTTCCTCTTCACAAAATTCTACATCTCATTCAAGTCATCCTTAAAGTGATAATTTTGGTTTAACTACTTCACCGATGAGGTTTCATAAAGCCGAAATATGTCAAGAGTTACCTACCGTACTTACAAAACATCAAACTCGTTCCCAATGCACGCCATACTTTATTCAAATCTTAATTAAAATTTAATCACTTCAAAATGTCGAGATTATCTCCACTTGCCTTTTTCTGACCAGGATTAGGTATCAAGGTAACGGAAATTTCGCCTCTCCACCACGACTACAAATTTAATTAACTAAGTTGTTTCAGATTCATTATATTACACAAGATCACTCACTTAACTATTGCTTTTTCCTGCGGAAGGTGTTCCTAAGTCGTTTCTTCTCGCATTTCTCGTCTTTACATTGGTTTCATTACTTGGCAAGTCGCTTCTGCTTTCTGGAAGCACAAAATCTTTGTCTTTCGAAGACATTTATTTATCTCTAAAACATTTCGGAAATCAAATGCAATCTTCTTCTTCTTCTTCTTCTTCTTCTTCTTCTTCTTCTTCTTCTTCTTCTTCTTCTTCTTCTTCTTCTTCTTCTTCTTCTTCTTCTTCTTCTTCTTCTTCTTCTTCTTCTTCTTCTTCTTCTAAAGTCCTTATCATCTTCATTTCTTTCTTTCTTCCCTTTTTCTTCCCTCCTCTCTTTCTCCCTTTCTCTTTTCCCTTCTTTCTTTCTTTCCTTCCCTGATTTTTTCCCCTTTACCACCATTTTGTATCTCTTTCTTCCCTTCCTTTATTTGCTTCTTCCTTCCTTTCTCTCTTTTCTCTTTCTATATTTCCAAAATCTCTATATTTATTTATCTATTTATTTATTTCCTTTTTCGTTTATTTCTATTCTTTTTTTTTTATATTTCTCCTTTTTATTTCTTTCACCGATTTTGTTTCGTTTTCCATTTTACTTCTTTTTTTTCATTTGTAATGTTTGCACAAAATACGTTCTCTATTTATTTGGCGGTTTCTGCTGCTGTTTGCACATCTCTATCTCTCTATCGCTCTCCCCCCTCTCTCTCTCTCCCTCTTTCAATCTCTGTCCTTCTCTCGTTCTCCCTCTCGTTCTCCCTCTCTCATTTATTTCTGCCTTGCTGGCAATATTTGCTCAATAGTGTCGTTTGCTTTAGCTTTATTCCAATGATTTGTATGTCGTTTAGATCACTGTCTCTCACTCTCTCACTCTCTCACACTCTCACTTACTTTCTCTCACTATTTCTCCTCTCTCTCTCCTCTCACCTCTCTCTCTCTATCTATCTGCTTGTCTCTTTATCTCTTTTTCCACTTCTCTACTTCAACTTCACAAACACAAACACATACACACAAATACTCTTCCACACACAAACCCACACATACAAACACACACACACACAAAGACTCACATTCACACACACACAAATACACACAGTGTTCCCTCCTCCCACTTATCCTCTTTGTCACCCTTCTCTAAACCTCGTTCTTCCGCCGCGCCCTGCCTTGTCAAACAATGTCTTCTTATTTTAACCCTCGTATTTGCAATATTTGTTTAAATATGTTGTCTATTTAATTGCTGCTTTATATTTCGTGTTTACATCCCTCTTCGCTCATTCTTGCACTCTCACTTCCTCTCCTTCACCCTCTTCCATTCTTGCTGTTTTCACTCGTTCCCCAATTATCTTCTTTCTCCTTCATTCTCGCTTTTTCTTAATCTCCTCTGTCAAACACGACACTGTTCTTCTCTTCCCCCTCTTTTTCACTCTTCTCCCATTTTCCCCGCTTCTCACTCTTATTCTATCTATCTTCTCGTTGTCTTTGTCTCTCGTCATCGTTTTCTCTCTCTCTCTCTCTCTCATACACACACACACTCTCGCTCTCTCTCTCTTTCTCTTTCTCTCTCTCTCTCACAAACACACACTCTCTCTCTCTCGTTCTCTTTCTTTCTCTCTCTCGCCTTCATTATATATATGTATGCCCTTACTTTTATACATTTTTCAACACACATACACACACACACACACTATTTTCTTTCCTGTCTCTCTCGTTCTCACTCTCATCTCTCCTCTCTTTATCTCATCCTCTCTTCCTTCGTTCTCCTCTTTATAGCATCCTCTCTCTCTATCTCTCTCCCCCCTCTCTCATCTAAACACTATTTTACTCTCTATTCGCAAACAAAATTACTCGTCTCCTCTCTTTCAATCTATTTCCCTCTCGCCCGCTCTATCCTTTACGCTCTCTCCACCTGTTTCTCTTTCTCTCCCTCACTCTACCTCTCTCTCCCCCTCTGCCTCTCTCTCCCATTCTCTCTCTCTCTAATTCTGCCTCTCTCTACGCCTCTCCTTTCTCCCTCCAGCCACCATATAGACGAACATTTGTTGGCTCAATTAAAGAGTCCTATGTTTCGTTCAGTAATGTGTTTCTGTACGTGTGCACATCAATATGAGTCTTCACTCAGTGTCTCTGTGTAGATTTTTACACGTATATGTGCGTATGTATGTATGTGCGTATTTATATATATAGGCGCAGGAATGGTTGTGTGGTAAGTAGCTTGCTTACCAACCACATGGTTCCGGGTTCAGTCCGACTGCGTGGCACCTTGGGCAAGTGTCTTCTACTATAGCCTCGGGCAGACCAAGGCCTTGTGAGTGGATTTGGTAGACGGAAATTGAAGGAAGCCCGTCAATATATATATAATATATATATTAATATATAATATATATATATATATATATATATATATATATGTATATATATGTGTGTGTTGTTTGTCTCTGTGTTTGTCCCCCCAACATCGCTTGACAACCGATGCTCGTGTGTTTACGTCCCCGTAACTTAGCGGTTCGGCAAAAGAGACCGATAGAATAAGTGCTAGGCTTACAAAGAATAAGTCCAAGTAAAAGAATAAAAGAATATATATATATATGGGGTCGATTTGCTCGACTGAAGGTGGTGCTCCAGCATGGCCACAGTCAAATGACTGAAAGAAGTAAAAGAGTAAAGAGTAAAAAGAGTATATCAATGCATGTGTGTTTCTCTTATCTGTATACCAACGCAGATGACTGTACGGTTAGGTATGCAATTTCAGGGTTTTCCACATTTTATTACATTTGTCACAGATGACGTTTATGAATTCGTTTTGCAAGATTCTTGACGTGAATTCGTGTGTTGAAACAGATATTGCTGTATTTGGGGATGGTCATGTAACCAGTTTAGCCAATGAAAACACACGCAGTATATATTTGGTGCTCACTTGCTTCAGCTCTATTTTTATATTAATTGTATTTCGGCCAGAGATTTTTCGTCACACTTCTGTGACCTCATCAGTGGTCATTTGCTTTTTGTATCACACAAAATGGCAGATCGTTTGTAAGGAGAAACACAAAAATAGAAAGAAGAAAGCAAAGGACCTCTGATGAGGTCACAGAAGTGTGACGAAAGAACTCTGGCCAAAATACAATAAATATAAAATAAAACTGAAGCAAATGAACACCAAATATATAGCGCGTGTGTTTTTATTGGCAATATGACCGTCCCCAAATGTCACAGATTAATTCTACACCGAAAAGTCTAATACTCCTCAATGTACTCATGTGCGATCCTTGAAGTACCTGCTGCAGTACAAACAATATCAGTTTAGCTCAGAGTTATCCTAAACTAGAAAAGGTGCATAACATAGTGGTTAAAGTATTTGGCTCACGGTCGTAAGGTCTTGAGTTCAATTCCCGGTGACGTGTTGTGTCTTTCAGCACTTTATTTTCACGCTTCTCCTGTCATCTCAGCTGGCAAAAATAAACAGTATCTGTATTTCAAAGAGCCAGCAGTGTCACGTTCTGGCGCGCTTGATCCCAAGACAGATTCTTCAAGTTTTACCTGCCGGCAGGAGACGTAAGGCTAGCTCAGGAATGAAATGGTTGGTTAATATCCAATAGTGACACTTGGGAATCCAGTCCGAAAATCTAATGATAGTTACTTGAGATAGGACCATGTGGAAGAGTTGCCCGAGGATTCTACTTTCACGACTCTACGGGAACAGTGGGCGAAAACAAATAATTGGACGGATGGATTAATAATACTAAGTTAACAGTACAAGATATTCAAGATGTTAGGACATCGCCTTAGCTTGTGGAAGCGCGTGGCTTAGTGGTTAGGGTGTTAGACTCATGATCGTAAGATTGTAGGTATCGATTCCTGGACCAGGCAACACCTTGTGTTCTTGAGCAAAACACTTCATTTCATGTTGCTCCAGTCCACTCACCTGGCAAAAATGAATAACACTGGAATGGATCGGCATCCCGCCCGGGTAGGGAATATATACAGCATGAAACCGGGAAACCGGCCCTTATGACTGGGCGTGACTCGAGAAGGTGACTTTACTTTTCTAACTTCATCAGCTTACTTAACTGGAACCCTCGACGTCGTAATCGATGGAGTGCCACTATCCCAAAGGAATTTTCGCATTACAACCAAGGCATCAGAAATTTTCCTTTGCTACTGCCTTCATGTCTAGTACAGCCTTAAATAATTTACTGATCTCTACGGCAACATTGAAAGGACGAAGCCCCAGCAGTAGTTTTCCTCGACAGAGTGCGTTGCTCAGATATCAAAGAGATTCTCCATGCTTAGCGGTATTTCGTCTGCCGTTACGTTCTGTGTTCAAATTCCGCCGAGGTTGATTTTGCCTTTCATCCTTTCGGGATCAATTAAATAAGTACTAGTTACGCACTGGGATCGGTATAATCGACTTAATCCGTTTGTCTGTCCTTGTTTGTCCCCTCTGTGTATAGCCCCTTACGTTCTGAGTTCAAATACCACTAGGGTCGAATTTGCCTTTTATCCTTCCGAGGTCGATAGATTAGGTACCGGTGAAACACTGGGGTAGATGTAATGGACTTACCTCTTCCCCACAAATTTCAGGCCTTGTGCTTATAGTAGAAAGGAATATTAGCCCCTAATTTAAGTAATATTAACAGGCACCTTAACTAATTCATTGGCAACGTTTTTAACATGATCATGCTAAATATTCTGGGTAGAGAGTTGCCTTTGCAAATACTCTAATGATGTAATGTGGCGACGATAGACAAGTATAATTAGGGCATCAGGACACTACATTATCTGATACTTGGTGATGTCATACCTCTTTACACTCTTTTACTTGTTTCAGTCATTTGACTGCGGCCATGCTGGAGCATCGCGATTAGTCGAGCTAATCGACCCCCAGGACTTATTCTTTGTAAGCCTAGTACTTATTCTATTGATCTCTTTTGCCGAACCGCTACGTTACGGGGACTTAAACACAGCCGCATAGGTCGTCAAGCAAAGTTGGGTGGGGACAAACACAGACACACAAACACACACACACACACACACACATATATATATATACATATATACGACAGGTTTCTTTCAGTTTCCGTCTACAAAATCAACTCACAAGGCTTTGGTCGGCCCGAGGCTATAGTAGAAGACATTTGCCCAAGGTGGCATGCTACTTACCACACAGCCACTCCTACGCCTAAATAGTGACGGTAATATAATACATCGGTAATACAATACGTATGAAGACGCCACCTTGTCTGACTCGCTTGTGTTTGTATAACGATGATAATGTTCGGTAGCGAAGGCGCGCGGCCGAATGGCGAGCATTTTGTACTCACAGTCTCCATCTTTTTGCTTCGATTCCCGGACCGGACGTGTGTTGTGTTCTTGGGACAAACACTTCATTACTTCACTCCACTTTGCTTTGTGATATTATTTCGATATCTGACGCGTGGCACACTGTGCACCTGCCCAGGCAATATCGATTTGATAAAGGAAGTGAGTTAATGTTTAGTTCAAACATTTTACCATTACAAACAAATCTTCTTGAGCAGGTTGTTCGGCAAGAAAGTGCGGAGACCTCACCTGTCGTTCACGACAGGAGAACACAGAGTCCACCATTGTTCAGCAATATAATTTATATCAAAAATAAATAAATAAATAAATATCTAAATAAATGGTTTATTTTGCTTCCAGGTGGTTTTACAATATAAGATAATTAAATTTACGATAAGAGATGACATTTGTTGAACTTAATATGCGTACGAAACTATTCGTTCGTAGACAGGTCTATTATAACGAAATATCAAATGGAATCTTGAAAGAGCTCGAGGTGGCCATTGGAAAATGATTTGAAAGTTATACCCAAGTGAGACACAAAATGTGCTGAGAATATTCCAGTAAACATTTGTATGCGGCTGCCGTAGCTATCCATACAAGTAGCTTCTGCAGACAGTGTTTCTCAACAAGGCGTCACTGGCTATCCGATCAACATGCTGGAAATAACAGTAAAGTTTTACTCAAATCACACAGGAGCGTCCTTAGAAGCGGAGTGATTAGCTCATTGTAGGTGGAAATATACAATTAGGTAATATTTCCAGTGTATCTCTTAATTAAGAATCACTTAGTCTGTCCGTCTGTCTGTCTATCTGTCTGCCTGTCTCTCTCTCTCTATCTATTTAGCTGTCTGCCTCTTTTTCAATCTGCCGATCTATCTATCTATCTATCTATCTATCTATCTATCTATCTATCTATCTATCTATCTATCTATCTATCTATCTATCTATCTATCTATCTATCTATCTATCTATCTATCTATCTATTGCCAGACTTGTTTGGAGACGTCTTGGCAGCGGTGTACTGCAACTGGCAGCAAAACGGGAGCATTCCTGGTTTTGTGAGCCGAGGAGCCGTAACACTGCTGAAGAAAGATCTAAACAAGGAAAATGTAATAGATAACTTTAGGCCCATCACTCTGCTTAATGCAGACTTGAAAATTTTGGCCAAGGTGTTAGCCAAGAGGTTGGCGCTTATCATCGAGAAACTGGTCGACAAGGCGCAAACGTGCGCCGTGCCGGGCCGGACCATCCATGACAACCTCCACCTGATGCGCTACATCATAGACAGGGTAGTTAACGAACCTGGCATGGGTGGGGCGCTGATCAATTTGGATCAATCGAAAGCTTTCGATAGGGTAGACCATCGATACTTGGAGGCAGTCCTCAGAGCGACTGGCTTCGGTCCCGTCTTCCGCGGCTGGATAGCCGCTTTGTACAGAGGCATCCGTTCGGTAATTCGCGTAAATGGACATCTATCGAGACCTTTCGACATCGCACATTCGGATCGTCAGGGATGCCCCCTCTCGTCGCTTCTATACGTATTGACTCTCGAGCCACTATTGCGGAAGCTGGCAACTCTGAGGGGCATCCCGCGAGAACTAGGATGCGGGACGAGCGTGTCTGCATACGTGGACGACGTCACCGTCATAGTGTCTAGCCACGAGCATATCTAGCAGGTCGGCGAGACACTGAAAAACTACGAAGCGGTGACAAGAGCAAAAATCAACCGGGAAAAGTCAGTGGGCTTGCGACTAGGCACCTGGAGAAGCAAGCCCATGCCGTCCACCAGCGCCTCCGTTGTGGGACGCTGGACCGGCGGTCCTGTTGAGTTGAACTGGAACGAGATAACGAGTAGGGTGGTTACTCTCGCCCGGCAATGGGCCGAGAGGAAACTGTCCCTAAAGGTCGGGTGGAGGTGGCGAACACGTACATCGCGTCCGTCATTTACTACCGCCTGACCGTCGTGCCGTGGTTGATGATGCGCAGACACGCGCTGAGACTGCGACATCTCAGGCTCTTCGTAGACGACGGTGAACAGGTGTGGTCGCCGTTTGTGAGGCACGCTTTCCCGCAGCTCGTCTCCATGACCGAACTGCAATCGTGGATCAAAAAGAGGCCGAGGAAGGGCGTATGGCACCGCGAGTGTCGCGTTGCTCTCAAGCAACTCTGCCGTCCTGTGTCAATCTTGAGTGACTCCATCACAACCAAAGCATTCTAAAGGGGATTAGTGGAGGGGAGGTACGACGACGAGCTCGGGGCGAACCTACACGTTGACAAGGAATACCTGACCCGCCTGTTCGGGACGACTTTCGGGCCAGGGCCCATGGACAACTTCCAGAGATCCCTGGCCTGGCAGTGCTACCGAGAAGCGCTACCCGTTCGGGATAAGCTCTACAGACACGGCTCGAGAAACACGGGGCCAACCTGCCCGAGATGCGATCAGAGCGACGAAACCGTTCTGCACGCACTCGTGCAGTGTCCAGCAATTTCCGACCTGTGGGCTTATGTCGAACAACTGCTGTCACGTGTGGGACGAGTCGGTTTATCAGCTGAATCTATCGTCAATATTGTCACGCCTCCTTCCTTCAAACGGGAAGGAAGAGCTAATTTCATCATCCTTGTGGCTATGGTGAAAGAATGTATCTGGTGGACGCGTCTGAAAGGATTGGAGACAAACACTTTCCTCTCTGGTCAACCTCTCATCAACTTCTTCAAGTACCACTTGAAAAGGAAAGTGAGAGTAGCGTTTTAAAAAAAGATGGGTGAATGTAGCAAGGATGGCACGTATGAATGACGAAGCCACTTTGAGCATAATCCTATGAACCCAGAATTGAAAACAGAGGGTTACCCACATGCAAACAAATGTGGTAACATATAACAATATTGACCAAGGTTACCGTGGTCGTTTTCGTAGGCTTTTCTTCCCTCGGATAAACCTTACTTGCTTTCCCCTTTACACCATACATCATGACGCTGTGATACACGATCCCTATTGATCGTTTTTTTTCCTCTCCCCCTTTTTCCTCTTTTTTCTTCATTATTCATTTTTATTTTCTTTTTTTTTCTTTTCCTCTTTTCTTTTTTCTTTTTTTTCTTTTCCTTTTTTCCTTTTCTCTTTTTTTTTGTTCTTTTTTCCCTTTTACGATCCCTTTTGATCGAAAACCTACGCCACCCTTTTTTTTCTCCCCCAAAAGAAAAGCTCTACCTTGTAACTTGTCCCATCTGTGTGCAGCCTTGTGTGGCCAATAAAGAAACTTATCTATCTATGTATCTGTCTGTCTCTCTATTTATTTAGCTGTCACTCTGTTTTTCTGTCTGCCTCTTTTTCAATCTGCCGATCTATCTATCTATCTATCTATCTATCTATCTATCTATCTATCTATCTATCTATCTATCTATCTATCTATCTATCTATCTATCTACCCACCTATCTATCTATCTATCTATCTATCTATCTATCTATCTATCTATCTATCTATCTATCTATCTATATATCTATCTATCTGTCTGTCTGTCTTTCTATCTATCTATCCATCTATCTATCTATTTATCTATCTATATATCTATCTATCTATCTATCTATCTATCTATCTATTTATCTATCTATCTATCTATCTATCTATCTATCTATCTATCTATCTATCTATCTATCTATCTATCTATCTATCTATCAATTTATCTGTCTGTCTATCTGTTTATTTGCCTGTCTATCTACCTACCTGTTTGTCTCTGTCTGTCTCTTTCTCTCTTTCTCCGTCCCTCTCTCTTTCTCTGTCTCTCTCTCTTTCTCTGTCTCTGTCTCTCTTTCTCTCTCACTCTCTTTCTCTCTCTATTTATCTATCTCTCTATCTAACCACTATGCATGCATCTATCTATCTTTCTGCCTGGCTGTTTGTCTCACTGTACGGCTGTCTGTCTTTTGTCTGTTTATCTATCTATCTATCTATCTATCTATCTATCTATCTATCTATCTATCTATCTATCTATCTATCTATCTATCTATCTCAAACATCAGTAGCGTCACTATTATCAACATGATTAACAACACCAGTTGCATCGGAACCATCACCACCAAAATCTGACATTGTTTGAGGCAGGCCCAGCTGCTTTCCTTGAATGTTTCCTAACCCAGGATGAGTGTTGGTTTCATCACTTTGAATCAGAGACAAAGAGACAATCTACGGTGTGGAAACACTCTTCCTCGCATGCTCCATAGAAGGCTACTGTCGCTTCATCTTCAAGAGGGGCCTCTGTTTCTTATTTTTTTATTGCCCATAAGGAGCTAAATACAGATAGTTCAAACAAGGACAGACAAACGGATTAAGTCGATTACATCGACCCCAATGCGTAACTGTTACATATTTAATCGACCCCGAAAGGATGAAAGGCAAAGTCGACCTCTGCGGATTTTGAACTCAGGACGTAACGACGGGCGAAATGTCGCAAAGTATTTTGCCCCAGGATGAATAATAATAATAGGCAGTGGCTTTCGTTTCAATCGATCGGAAGTGTTATCATGTACATTGTTTTGTCTTTGTATAAAAGATGGGCTACAGCAACTATTCTGCTCAATACCACAGATTTGCTTGTCAGTTGTTTGACCTTAACCAGTTGAGCATGTCCCTCAATGGTTGATGATATGTGCATCTCTGATAACGAGCAGAAGTCGTGGGGGAGCATCATAGCCATGTGTTGTGAGGGATTCCATGCCCTGATGCAGTACCAGAGAGTGGCTCTAATGGCTTCTGATCTTAACTGATTGGAAGTGTTATGATGTACATTGTTTTGTCTTGATATAAAAGATGGGCTACATCAAATATTCTGCTCAATACCACAGATTTGCTTGTCACCTGTTTGACCTTAACCAGTTGAGCATGTCCCTTAGTGGCTGACGATATGTGCATCTCTGACCACGAGCAGAAGTAGTGGGGGATCATCATAGCCATGTGTTCAGAGGAATTCTTTCGGGTTTGAATAATTCACCTCTGGAAACATGGGTATTTCGTTCAACATCCTTAAACAACCCTTATTCAAGGATCTTTTGTGCGGGATGGGCTACTCAACCTGAAGAAAATTCTAACTGGGCCCCAACTGCAAGGTCATGCGCTGTTTTTCTTGATATGAGATCACCATGTCACACACATATGGTTGTGTGCCGGGTGTACTCTTATCAGACGGGTAGTCATGATGGGTGTACTGGGCTTCGTATATTTTACCCCAGTGTCACTTTGATGGCAAAGAATAATAATAATAATAATAATAATAATAATAATAATAATAATAATAATAATAATAATAATAATTTTCATATCTGAATTGTGTTGTTGTTATTGTTGCTTTGTGGTGGTTAAGGTTATGTTTTTTTTTTCCGCTTCTTCTAACATAACACCATCACCACGACAACAACAACAGCATTTCCAACAACCCTTTCTTCTTCTTTTTCTTGTTCTTGTTCTTGTTCTTGTTCTTCTTTTTCTTCTTTTTCTTTTTCTTCTTCTTCTTTTTCTTTTTCTTCTTGTTTTTCTTTTTCTTCTTCATTTTCTTTTTTTTCTTCTTCTTCTCTTCTTCTTCTTCTTCTTCTTCTTCTTCTTCTACTACTACAATTTCTTTTTCTTCTTCTTCGTCGTCGTCTTCTTCTTCTTCTCCTCCTCCTTCTTCCTCCTCCTCTTTCTTCCACTTCTTCCTCTCCCCCTCCTCCTCCTCCTCCTCTCCCTCTAGATTCCTTTAATAAATTATTATCCCGCAGATCATCAGTTTGATTCTCCCTATCAACATACTCCGCCTCCGTAACACGCACACACACATGTCCACACGCACACATTAACATATGCGTACACACATAGGTATGGACGCCGTATTACTCACACACACATTCTCCTTTTTCTCTCTCTCTCTTGCCACCCCTCTCTCCCCCTCTTCTCTCTCTCTCTCTCTCTCTCTCTTGAAGATGAAATAACGATAAACCCTGTCGTAATCCTCTTATCTCTATAGTTTCGTTGTTGCTGCATGTTGTTATTGTTGTAGTAGTGGTTGTTGTTGTTGCTATTATTATTATTATTATTATTATTATATTATTATTATTATATTATTATTATTATTATTATTATTATCATTATTATTATTATCATTATTATTACTATTATTATTATTATTATTATTATTATTATTATATTATTATTATTGTTATTATTATTATCATTATTATTATTACTACTATTATTATTATTACTATTATTATTATTATTATTATTATTATTATTATTATTATTATTATTATTATTATTATTTCATTACTATTATTATTATTATTGTTATTATCATCATCATCATCATTATTGTTATTATTTTTAATTCTGTTGTGTCGTTGACCGTTGATGATGATGATGATGCTTTTGGTATTTGCTGTTTTGGTTTTTTGCTTTATAGTGGCTGTTTGCTGGCATCACCATCATCATCATCGTCATCATGAACATCGTCGTCATGGTCGTTGTCCTCATCAGCATCATAGCTGCTGCCATCGCCAACAGCCTTGTCGTCGCCGTCGTCATCAGAATCCTAATTATCCTCATCAGCAGCAAAAAAACGCTTTCGCTGCAGCGACTTTTCTTATTATCATCATCATCATTACTACCACCACCACCACCAACAACAACAACAACACCAACAACAACAACTACTACACAACACTCATCATGATCGTCATCACCTTCAGCAGCAGCACTGACATCATCGTCGTCATCATTATCCTAATCATCAACATCGATGTCATTATCATCGCCGTCTTCGTCGTCGTCGTCATCATCATCATCATCATCACCATCATCATCATCATCATCATCATCATTATTATTGTTGTTGTTGTTATTCTTTATCTTTTACCAGAAACAATTTGTTATTGCCCCAAAACCATGTGAAACATAACAGCAGAACGAAATACGCAAAACAAAATCCTCTCCCTTCTTCCTTTCCCTCTTCCTTTTTCTATGTTATTCTTATCTCCTGCCGCTCATGCTTCTCATCCTTCGCCTCCTCCCCTTCTTTCTCTCTCACTTTCTCTCTTTATTCGTCTTCAATAATTTTATCATTTCAATCATCCGTTCATCTTTTCAATTTGAAGAAGTACCGATATTTTCTCGTGTATCGCCACCAACCCAGTTTTTTACTTCCATCACTACTATCCAATCTACTACTAAACACTAAAATTAGTTCGATAGATCTACTAAACATAGCAGTCAAATTTCAATTAAATCACACCAGACCACTTACTAAAAGGATGACACATTATATGTAATCT
>NW_021831978.1:0-5000 GCF_006345805.1 Octopus sinensis | reverse complement strand
AATATACTTATTTCGACATAATGTAACACACAACATATAGGAAAAACCAAAGAGACTCGTCAAAAACTGGAATCAAGAACGAATGCATATACATCCCTATGTGTCTGTCTGTGTTTATGGTGTATATAATCACATACGTGTATGTGTAAGCATGTGTGGTATGTGTGTATATACAATATACAATGAATAATTCATAATTATATTCATTACATATATATATGTATATATATATATATATATATATATATATGCGTGTATATACACACACATATTGGGGACTCCTTCGGTCATGAATGACCATCGGATAGCTCCTAGAATGTTACCTTCCGAGGCACAGGTCCGGACAAGATTGCTTGTGGAAGGCCAGCAGTCGCCCATGCATACCAGCCTCCCCTCTCCACACCACTGAGGTTATCCAAGTGAAAGGCAAAGACAGATACAGCTTGGCACCAGTGATGGTGCAGCTCATTTCTGCAGTTGCATAAAATGGAGCAACGTGAAATAAAATGTCTTGCTCAGGAACACAACACGCAGCCCGGTCCGGGAATCGAACTCACAACCTCACGATCTTAAGCCCGACGCTCTAACCATTGAGCCATGCGCCTTCACACACACACACACACACACACACACATCCACATATATATATTTAAATACACATGTGTGTGTGTGTTATATATGTGCATGTATGCGTGCGTGTATATTTCGTCGTGCTGAGATTTCTCAGCGTTGTTACTCTGAGTTTTCAATGCATTCATTACTCTGCAAGAGGCAGCCTCTCACTTTTCTTGCATATATTTAAACTGTCCGTATGCATGTGGTGGTGGGGGGACCCCTCTGCCTCGTATGTCTAATTGTAAACATATTTAGAAATACTGACTATTGCATACGTTTCTCTTCATAAATCCTGACTGCAACGGCACATGGGCTTCCACGAGTTCAACTTTACTCACAATAATAAGATGCATATGAAATATAAACACCTCATATATATTTGTATATGTGTATATGTCTGAATGAGTATTTATATAAGTCCATATTGACACACAAATACGCCCTTCACACGTATGTATATATGTATACATTTACATACTACAAATGCATATATATATATGTATTTAAGCCTGTATACATACATATATCTATACACATATGTTTGTATGTATGTATGTATGCATGTATGTATGTATGTATGTATGTGTATACTTATTCAGCCCTAGACATCCAGTAGTTTACACACGTACATACAACTCATACGCACACACACATACACATGTACACGATACATATACTTATTTCGACATACATGTACACACACACATATAGGAAAAACCAAAGAGACTCGTCAAAAACTGGAATCAAGAACGAATGCATATACATCCCTATGTGTCTGTCTGTGTTTATGGTGTATATAATCACATACGTGTATGTGTAAGCATGTGTGTGTATGTGTGTATATACCAATATACATATGAATAATTCATAATTATATTCACTTACATATATATATGTAATATATATATGTATGTATGTATGTATATATATGTATGTACGTACGTATATATATATATATATATATATATATGTATGTATGAAATATTATACTCATAATATATATATATACATATAGTATATGAAATATATATACTCATAACAATATTATACATATACATATCATATACATATATATATATATATACTATAATATATATATATATATATATATATATACATATACATACATTACATACATACATACATACATATATATATATATATATATATATATATATATATATATATATATATATATATATATACATATATGCATACTCATATTCATATTCATTCATATTCATAACCCGCACATACGCATATATAGCTACAAAGACACACACACACATTTATGTATGTATGTATGTATGTACTATGTATGTATGTATGTATGTATGTATGTATGTATGTGTATGTATGTATGTGTACATATGTATGTGGAATGAAAATGTAAGTCACAAGTTGTATTTATATACCACCAACGTCATATATAAATTGCATCTGTCAAGTCAGATGTTTACTTGCTGATGGAGAAGTGTAGATGGTATAGTTACTGATTATAGTGCAAGTGGTGGTCATGGTGGTGGTGTTGGTGGTGGTGTTAGCTGTTGCTGTGGTTGTGGTTGTTTTGTTGTGTTGTTGGTGGTGACTGTACTGTTTGTTGTAATGTCGGTGGTAGTGTCGGTTGTTATGGTGGTGTTAGTGGTAGTTTTTGGGGGTATTTTTTGGTGTTATCCTCTTCTTACCAGTCAAAAATTCGTAACACAGAAAGTAAGTATGCTACGATGAATTGTGTGATTTTACGCCCGCAGACGCCTATTTTCCCACAACCACCACCGTCACCACCTTTTCTTCTTTTTATCCCTCTTCTTTCTTTTCTTCAGTTGTTCTGATGAAGGATTATCCTCCGAAACGTTAAAGAGTCTTTCTATTTAGTTCTACAATTAATCACATTGTTAAAACTTGTTCCTTTCGTTTTCTCATTCCCTTGTTTTTGCTCACTTCCTGATATATACAAACACACACACACACACACACACATACACACACACACACATACATACCGAAAGATAATAGACGGACAGAAGGAAGATAGATAGATAGATAGATAGATAGATAGATAGACAGACAGAGGCATATAGACATATATATGTATGCCCAATACACACACACACACACACACACACACACACACACACACATATATATATATATACGTACTTGTATGTGTGTATAACGTGTTTTTTAGCACTATGCAAATGGCAAATTCTTCTTTTAGTATTTCATACACTTCCTGATAGATAGATAGATAGATAGATAGATAGATAGATAGATAGATAGATAGATAGATAGATAGACAGACAGAGGCATATAGACATATATATGTATGCCCAGTATGTATCATATATCTTATACGTATTATGGAATGCGTATTGTATTGCTGCTCAGAGTTTCTCGATCAAACGATTCTGGTTGAACTGGACAGTGGTAAAAAAATATATCTAAAAATTCGACTACGCCGGCTCTTATTGGTTGCCGTCGGTCAGCTGATCGTTGGTGTTTTTACTGAACATGACTGCTGCTGACATTGGCGTTAAGTTTGTAAAAGAGAGATACGCAAACGAAAAAGACATTGGAATTTCAAAAAATAAAAAAGAAAGAAAAAGATTGCTAACAAGGATTAGCGAAAAGAAAAAGCGCTGAGCAATGAACAACACTACTTAAAAATTCGGGCAACATTTAAGATACGACAGCTGGAAACAATGAGGGAGTGATGCTGGAAAGAAAAAAAAAGAAATTCTCACTTTCTCACAGTAGTCGAAATCTCAAAAGGGAGATGTGATGAAAGTTATGATACCCCCTTGCGAGAGATAGACTGGTCCGAGCAAAGTATGAATAGTAACGATCCAAGTGAGTTAGGAAGTTCGAGTGTTCAGAGTTTGGAGTCCGTGTTAGTTCGCAGTGAAGTCGGAAGGTGTTGGTTGGTTAGTTCTCAAGGAATATTGATTGTTGGTTCGTAAAGAGATTTGTTAGTTCGTTGCATTGTTGTTATTGTTATCTGGTTATCTTATTTATTGTACGTAACAAATTAAGTTACAACAGATATGATATGAAATTATCACAGGTATCTATTTAGCCAAACTTTTGGAATTTGGAGAGGCTGGTAATTTTTCAGAAGGAAGTATCTTTGATGACTGCGCAGAGATAGTCTTTATCAATCATAACCTTCAGTTTCGTGTACATTTCAATTTGTTTACCATGTTTCCTAACAAGATTCGGCTGTCTCTAAGACAAAGTGATCCCGTTCTCGCTATACATAAGCAGCACGAGTGAGTGTAGATGCATGTTATATCGGTACTTAAAACCGCTTAACATAGCACCTGATAGCTCTTCTCGATACCATCTACAGAAGTTATAGTTACTACACATAAACCTTTTTGAAAAGATACGATCCTCAGAGCCTTCCACTTTAGAGTGACAGCTCTCTAGGTATGAGTTTAATATAATAGATTGGAATTTAGAAATCAATAGTATCCTGGCAAGAATAGCTGACCTTAATGTTATTAATATTAAGCAATTTTTTGAACTTATGCACCGATAGACAATATTACATTACCAGGGACAGGAAGCTTTTCCTTGTGGTAGTGGTCAGTGGATACATTTATACTATAATTCATGTATTATAAATTACTCTTGCTGGTTCATTTATTATGGAGATTATGCTACTTGAATACAAGTTTCTACTTACAACTACTCCTTGCTAGTAGATAGATATAATAGGGGAGATTTGTTTGAAGATATTCATGCCTTCAGAGAGCTCAGAAACTATCCTAATGTTGTATGCAGCAATATTTTCAATTGTGATTGGTGAGTGTTTGAAAACCTTGTATATGTATATAATTTCTAATGAGGATGTATATAGAGGGAGTGTTGCTTGACTAAAACTCTAAATCTGGTTTCAAAATGTGAAATAATGAATATATATATATATATATATTTATTTTATTATTTATATGTATATATACATATATATCTTTATATTTATGTATATATATATGATATATATAATTATATATATATGTATAATAATATATATATATATATATATATATATTATATATATAATATATATATATATTGTATGTTATATATATATATATATATATATATATATATATATATATATATATATATATGAATTCTGCATACAGCAACGAACTTCTATATGTATATGCGATAAAAGGTGTATTCCTGCTGTATGATGGCATATGGTAGCTGATAAACGCAGAGAAGTTGGAATGCACATTATAAGGTTATTACCAAGATTATGTAAAATATATAAATACACACGCATATACACACATATACAAACACACACACACACACACACACACATATATATATACATATATATATATACATATATGCATCTCTTTATCACTTAA
>NW_021831977.1:32500-33724 GCF_006345805.1 Octopus sinensis | reverse complement strand
AATAAAACATAAATAAATAATGGCGTCTGCGTTACTTACACTAGATTTAAATCACATGAAGATGACACATTGCCTGTTCGACTCTCTTCAAATGATAGTTTAGACTAAACATTTACAGTGAAAAATATAGCTTCCGCCTAATTTATTGATAGCTTGTTTCCACCTACCTATATTTACACTGTAATGACATTTTCCTCCTTCCAGCAACATACAATAAGTACTTCTAAAATATTGTTCATTTTTATCGCATGCAAATTTGAAATATTTAACAAACATACCTGCGTTACCATAGATATCCGCCAACGAGGAGTCTCCTAACGGTAGATAAGACAAGGCAGAAATAGCAGTCAAATCTCTCAATACGCAATTTACTGATTTATGTATGTATAAGTCAATATGGGAGCTGCCAAAGTTCTCTCAATATACCACAGTGTCTTATGTATACATGCGCCAACGATAGAGAAAAAACTTTTTTGTGACAGACCTATTACAAATAGCGGATCTTTTCAGTTTGAACGGCAGTTTTTTTTTTTTAATAATTTCCACGTAAACTAAACACTTTTAAACTTCGTATACTGGTAGAATGTGTTTTAAAACAATTTTTCTCTTGGCTTTATTGGGAAAATTCTATTAATTTGTAAGATATTTGTTGTTTTTTTTCTTCAATTTCTGCAATTTCAACCAATCAGTGACGTCTATTGAGGTAAAAAAACATTCTGTTGCCGTATGAATATATCCCTCGTTTAAGAAAACAGATTGGGGTTTATTTACATTTGTGAAGAAAAAAAGATACCCTTCCCCACACCCCTAACCCTAACCCTAACTAATTCTAACCCTAAAACAGATTGAAATGCAATAGATCGATAGGGTCATAATTATAGGTGACAATTTCATATGACACCGCTAGAAAAAACTGCCGTCCAAACCGAAAAGATCCCAAATAGCAGCCAATCAACCTCAAATTACACCCTGCTGTTCTGATTATATATATATATATATACACATACACATATATTCAGAATTAGGGAACATATGTTCCAGAGCTAGCGGAACCTCGGAAGTAGTAATTATCCAAACGAAGCTACACTTAAGCTACACTTAAGGCCAAGGATATTATGATCATATGAAGTTTACATTGTCGTTGGGAGATCCCTTGTGAACTTGTGGAGGATTCGAACGCATTTCGATCAAATCCCTTGCGTTTTGATCGTATCTACAACGAGT
>NW_021831977.1:12500-30000 GCF_006345805.1 Octopus sinensis | reverse complement strand
TTTGATCAATTTGCACTGATAAAAAAGCAGCTTTAACTGTGAAGCTAATGAAAAGCCTCTATGTGACCACTCAACTTGCTAGTTATAGCACCATAATCACCCTCATATCACACCCTGATTTTAGAAAAAATTGCAGGACTTATCAGGAAAGTGTAATTTTAGAGATGAAAATAACAGATAAAGCACATGTTATTTATGATCGAAACGTTTTCTATGATAGGTTTTCTGAATCGATTTTGATGTTGGGAGGGGAGTGAACCAGGCAGCGGCGGCGGCGACGGAGATGGCAGCAAGAAAATCAGCACAGACTGTAAAGTAAAGATACATCGAAGTGACATTTACTACCTAATCTGGTCCTGTTCTTTTCTGAAAACCTAGAGAAGTCACTCTCGTGACATAGCAACAACATTCTACTCTATATCGAGGAAGTGATTGACAGAAGGTTTGGCAATGCTTTGTTTTTCCACACTGAAACAGCACAACGTTGGTCTGATGTCTAACCTTCAAACTCCAGTATAACATTGAAACTACTTTTGTCACCATTATTCTTATGCAAAAAGAAAAAAGTCGGTGGCTTTATCCTGTCAGTAGCTGACTGTAATTGTACTGACCCTTGGAAAGCGGTATAAACCGAAGCAGCAGCAAATTTCTTTTCATCTAAATCTTCTTCAAGCAAGTTTCAGCTTCGTCAACTTTTTTGCCGAGCACATATTTTCTTCTTCACTTTGATTTAATCCTGCTTTAGTGAAGCAGTGCCTGTTACTTGTCAAGAGTTGGGTTTTTCTACTTTGATATCGAATCGGGCATCAGACATATGGTTTCTGTTATCTGCCAAGCGGATGTTTCTGTGAACTTTACTTTCACCTGAACGTTGACGTAATTTCCTTTCGCTTTCTTATCTGTTTTGATTAATTGCCATCATGATGGTTTTAATTCTTTTCAAAAAAAAAAAAAATAATAATAATAATAATAATAATAATAATAATAAAAGCAGGCCTGGATTGCAGATAACATGCATATTGAAACAGAGCCTTTCAAAATGCAAAACGAATAAAATAAATATTTAAATTTACAAAATTCTTTTGAAATTATTATATTTTCTGTGTCATTGAACTGCAGCTTTGCTGGAGCACAACCATGAACAGTTTTAGTTTATCAAATCAAATAAGTCTAGCACTTATTTTGTCGATTCTTTTGCCAGATAGCTAAGTTACAGAGACGTAAGAAAATCAACACCACTTGCCAAGCGATGTGGGATGAGACAAATACAGAAACAAAGACACCACCCATAGATAGATAGATAGATAGATACATACATACATACATACTTACATACATACATTTATATATATATATATATATATATATATATATATATATATATATATATATATATGTATATATGTATATATATATGTATATATATTATATATATATATAGATATATATATATATATATATATGTATATATATATATATAAACGTTGGGCTTCCACAGTTTCTGTCAACCAAAATTACTCACTATATTAGCACAAAAAAAAAAAAAAAAACAATAGTCGCAAATATTAGTTTCAAATTTTGGCACTTGGCAAGCAACTTTGAGGAAAGGGGTAACTCGATTATATCTACCCCAGTGCTCAACTGGTACTTATTTTATCGACCCTGAAATGATAAAAACCGCTAAACATTTTATCCGACGTGCGAACGATTCTGCCAGCTCTCGGCCTTAATAAAATAAAATATTAAATATTAGAATTTTTTTTCGTAATTTATTTTTAGCGTTTAATATATAAAATATCCAATTTTGACATTATTAGGAGGCATTATGCAACTCTAATGAAGTCTATATCATTCCGCCAACAAAACAAAATTCAGCTCAGTTGGTTTCAGTGGAATTTGAACGTGTAATTTAAACAAATAACGTAAAATATTTTGCCGATGCTCGAACGATTCAGCCATTTTACTAACCTGAATAGTTTGATTTTAATATAGGTCAATAACTTTGGGAGTGGTATGCGATCGAACTAACTGGTACATTATTTTATCGATCCCAAAAAAATTAATAGCAGAGTAAATCTCGGCGGGATTTGAGATCAGAACATAAAGGCCTGGAACAAATATTGCAATGTGTTTTGTTCGACGCTCTAACGATTTTGTCGGTTTCCTAATATTTGCACAATGGCACAGAATATGGCGCAATCATATATCCAATTAAATCTTCCACAGTAATTGAACAGTACTAATTTTATTCGACACCAATAAGATGAAAGACAATCTTGATGTCGGTAGAATTTGTACTCAGAATATAAAGGACAAATCTAGAAAGATCTATAGATTTTTTTTTTTTTTGGCCATCACTGCAACAAGGCTTTCTCTCCGTCACGAGCCACGCAATTTGTTTTCTACTCTCTCTTTATGAAACATTTTTGAGATGAAAACGTAAGGAAGCATAATCTAATTTAAATTTCATTTTTTTTTTCTTTGGCTCAAATTTCTTTGGAAACCTAAATTTTTTTTTTTTTAAAAACTAATCATTTTCTTTTTTCATTATTTTAATTTAATTTTAATTTTTTGTTTTGCTTTGATCATGTGTCATCTGTAATTATCTTTATTATAATTTTCATAATTCCTTTTTACCGCTGCTCCTAAGAAGTAATCGATGGATTTCTTTCATCACCTACATTAAACAATTTTATAATCGAATCTCATTCCTTCATCTTTTAACTTAAACTTTTTCAGTCATGTTCAATCTTTTTGTTTTTAATTTTTTTTTGTTTTTTGTTTTTTTTTTACGTTTACGTGTTTCACTACTTCTGACTTTTTTTTAATACAAAACGAATATAAAATTTCTTGCGTGTCTGTATGTGTGAAAGTAACAATGCATGAGTGTATAAGTGTGAGTGTGTGTGTGTGTGTGTGTGTGTGTGTGTGTGTGTGTGTGTGTGCTAACCACACCCAATCCAAAAGAAGCGATTGTCATCTCATTTGTGTTTAGCATACATTTTCGAACTAAAAAGGGAGTTTGAGTCTCCTAACTATGATCACTCTTTCTGATAAAATGGCCGCCAAATTTCTTTCAAATCAAACGCTTGCTGTCCTTTAAAAATATGACATTACACTGAATAATATAGTCTTAAATATAAGCCGTCTAGGAGACAGGATCGTCACATTTAGAACGCCCTTCATTATAGGTGTTCAGCACCATGATTGATTTGGGTTTAAACAACCACAATTACATTTACTTTTTAAAATTCCTCTCTCTCCTCCTTCTCTCTCTCTCTCTCTCTCTCTCTCTCTCTCACTCTCTCTCTCTCTCTCTCTTGCTCTAGTTCCCTTTTTTTTATTATTCGTTCTGGTAACTGTTGTCTTAGCCAACATAATGGCAGCGTGCTGGCAGAATCATTAACGCGACGGACAAGATCGTCGGCAGGATTTTTCTTGTGTCTTAACGATCTAAGTTCAAATTCCGCCGAGGTCAACTTTGTCTTTCATTCTTTAGGGGATCTATAAAACAAATATCAGTTGATCACTGGGGGGTCAATGTAATCAACATATTTCCTACCACGAAATTGCTGGCCTTGTGCCATAATTTGAAACCAATGTTTGAACCAACATGGAGGCAATAGACGTGATGGTATAGGGTGGTCCTAAAGTCTTGTCACCCCCTATCGAAAAGTAATAAGAACAATAAAGGGACACTATGATAATATCAAGGATATGTACTGGCTTTAGTATATTCGCTTTCGTTAACATTGACGTCGTCACACATCGATAAGGTCTGTACGAACACCATCATTTTCGTGGCACAAATTGATGCGGTGCCATGTCCTGTGTGATATTTTACGAAGCTGTGGTTTAGTGATTGTTGCAAAGGCTGCCGAAACAACATCATTCAACTGTTGGGTATCCAGGTATCGTGGAGGCGCAATGGCCCAGTGGTTAGGGCAGCGGACTCGCGGTCATAGGATCGCGGTTTCGATTCCCAGACCGGGCGTTGTGAGTGTTTATTGAGCGAAAACACCTAAAAGCTCCACGATGCTCCGGCAGGGGATGGTGGTGATCCCTGCTGTACTCTTTTACCACAACTTTCTCTCACTCTTCCTGTTTCTGTTGTACCTGTACTTCAAAGAGCCGGCCTTGTCACTCTCTGTGTCACGCTGAATATCCCCGAGAACTACGTTATGGGTACACGTGTCTGTGGAGTGCTCGGCCACTTACACGTTAATTTCACGAGCAGGCTGTTCCGTTGATTCGGATCAACCGGAACCCTCATCGTCGTAACCGACGGAGTGCTTCCAATAATGTCACACATCGATAAGGTCTGTATGAACATCATTTTCGTGGCACAAATTGATGCGGTGCCATGTCCTGTGTGATATTTTACGAAGCTGTGGTTCGGTGACTGTTGCAAAGGCTGCCGAAAGAACATCATTCAACTGTTAGGTATTCTGGTATCGCTCTTGTGGAACTCTCTCCTTGATAATAAAAAAAAATTAAAACAATATTTATAGATGGTGAAAAGACTTTCGGACCACCCTGCAGATCCACTAGAAATGACAACCGAGTCTTCCTTAAAACATGTTGATCTTCTTAAAGATAAAATGATATAATGAACACTGTAGGCTTAAATATAGATTTAAGACGGGATGGATGCAAGTGGAACTAAACAATAAGAAAAGCAAGTGTGGTTTTCTGTTTTGCAATTCTCAAGAAAGGGTCCCATATTATCAGTGAAGAGCAAAATGTGAAATATAATGATTGCGAGTCTTCCACTGAAAGTCTCGCTCTCCCAAAAGTGAAGATAAAACGCAATTGTTTTTTTGTTTGTTTTTTACCCGGGAACTGAAACCGCAGACAAACTTTATGCTTTTCAGTCACGTTAGCTATTGTTCCTGATCCTAGTTTATTTCCCTTTTTCGATTTCTTACTGAATATTTTAAAATCCGTGGAGGCGCAATGGCCCAGTGGTTAGGGCAGCGGACTCGCGGTCATAGGATCGCGGTTTCGATTCCCAGACCGGGCGTTGTGAGTGTTTATTAAGTGAAAACACCTAAAGCTCCACGATGCTCCGGCAGGGGATGGTGGTGATCCCTGCTGTACTCTTTCACCACAACTTTCTCTCACTCTTACTTCCTGTTTCTGTTGTACCTGTACTTCAAGGGGCCGGCCTTGTCACTCTCTGTGTCACGCTGAATATCCCCGAGAACTACGTTAAGGGTACACGTGACTGTGGAATGCTCAGCCACTTACACGTTAATTTCACGAGCAGGCTGTTCCGTTGATTCGGATCAACCGGAACCCTCGTCGTCGTAACCGACGGAGTGCTTCCCCATTTTAAAATCCAATTGCTTTGTATTCTCCTTCATGTTCATCATCTTACTTAATATTATTAAAGACATCTAAACTACGTAATATCTTTTTTTAGACAACACACAGTTCTCTTTATTTTATAATTAATAACTACGTAATCTTTTACTTTGAATCTTTCCTTTTTCTCCCTGAAATTCATTTATAAAAACATCGTTGTTCAAAAGAAGAAAATCAGTCATCAATCATTACTTTCCCTAAAAGCAAAAATTACAATAGTATGAAACATTCACCATGTTGTTTATATTTTCGTGTTTAAAAATGTTCAGTAGCTATCAAATCAAAGTCGATCCCTCACATAATGTGTCTAAAACTACAAGTGTTCTTTCTCTTTACTCTTTACTCTTTTACTCTTTTACTTGTTTCAGTCATTTGACTGCGGCCATGCTGGAACACCGCCTTTTAATCGAGCAACTCGACCCCGGGACTTATTCTTTTGGAAGCCCAGTACTTATTCTATCGGTCTCTTTTGCCGAACCGCTAAGTAACGGGGACATAAACACACCAGCATCGGTTGTCAAGCAATGCTAGGGGGACAAACACAGACACACAAACATATACACACATACATATATATACATATATACGACGGGCTTCTTTCAGTTTCCGTCTACCAAATCCACTCACAAGGCTTTGGTCGGCCCGAGGCTATAGTAGAAGACACTTGCCCAAGGTGCCACGCAGTGGGACTGAACCCAGAACCATGTGGTTGGTAAGCAAGCTATTTACCACACAGCCACTCCTGCGCCTTCTTTTTTATTTTAGATATTGGTTCTAATTTCGTTGCTGTATCTTGTAAATAGTTCGATGGCTTAGAGTGTTACTCACCGGGTTATATCATGCTACGATTTAGAAAGTAAGGTTTCTATTTCCAATGGGCTGAACCATCTAGAAACACAACTTGCTGGGTGGCAAACGTACAACCTGTCCCATCAATATAGAACCAGTGCTTCTTTGTTACACTATTATATATATATATATATCTTTCTAGGAGAGGCCGGAGATTGACAGAATCATTACAGCCTCTAAGGCGTTCAGTTGGCAGAATCGTTAGCACGCCGGGCGATATGCTTAGCGGAATTTCGTCTGCCGCTACGTTCCGAGTTGAAAATTCCGCCGAGGTCGACTTTGCCTTTCGGGGTCGATAAATTAAGTACCACTGAAACACTGGGGTCGATGTAATCGACTTATTCCCTATGTCTGTCCTTGTTTGTTCCCTCTATGTTTAGCCCCTTGTGGGTAATCTTTATATATAAAAGTGAAGTTGTGTGTCTGTCTCCTACGATTTAGATTCCTAACTACTCCCACATTTTGCGGTGCAGTGTAACCAAAAGCGGGTATCTTATAGTCGTGATTCATATCGAGCTCTTCTGGGTATTAGCGCGCGTCTACGATGAGTCTACGATTTAAAAAATAATTTACCATCATTTTTCCCATTTTTAATGCATTTTTTGCTATTATATAAGGGATGTAACTCTCTAAAAATGTATTATTAAATCTCAGAACGTAAAAAGCTACAGTAATCCCCCCCCCCTTTGTGGTTAGCCATATTGAGATGGCTATTATACTTTACATCTCTAAAAATGCTTATATAGTTATTTCCCTTACAAACCCGAGCAACGCCGGGCGATACTGCTAGTAAAGAAATAAGAATCATTACAGCGTCTGGCAGCATATCCTGCCAGCATTTGTTCCAGCCTCTTTACACGTTTGAGTAAAGAATTCAAATTCCGCCGACGTTGACTTTTCCTTTTATTCTTTCAACTCAGAATTATGAGGATGCCCTCCACCCCAATATCTAACTGGTATTTTATTTCATCGAACTCGAAGAGATGAAGAGCAAATTTAACCTTGGTGGTATTTGAACTCGCAACGAAAGTACCAGAAGAAATACTACAAGACATGTTTCAGCTGCTCAAACTGTTATCCGAACTTGTCTCTCTTGCTATACAGATAAACAATGATTTGCTTTGAGTAGTCAATAAAAATAGTGGGTTTTAGTCAACGTCATTATCGTCGTCGTCATCGTCATCGTCGCCATTTTTCTTCGTTATCGCTGTACTTCTTGTCAGACAGTAGACTAGGATTAGCACGGCGCGTGCATATCTATCATCAAAGACTTGACAGCAATGACCCTTACTATATTATTTTCTAGATGTCATGTATCAAGGAGGAGGATCTGTATAAAGTTCTTTCATTCTTTCGGCGTTACTGAAGAGGAATTAATTGCCTCACATATAATTAAGATATAGATTTTCTTTTTCATTCGGGTCAAAGTAAACTATTCGTAGGGAATAAAAATGGTGGCTATAACATTGATTATTTTATTTACAAGCATTAGCGACACCATTGCTATAACGTACATTTGACACGGAATCAAAGTAACAGAAGCAGTATTAGTTCAGAATGGCATTCTGTATATCCTACTCAATGCAGATATTCTGTGTGTGAGTCATAATACAACAGTAATCGTCTTGAGAAAGCATCTCTCACAGCTGTATAGTACTAAAGAGTACAGAATTGTATTAGAATCAGATGAAAAGCGTCCGTCAATGGCAGTGAAATTGCTAATTTGGATTTCTGCATCATTACGCGTTATCAGTAGCAAGTGTCCAATATCAACTGCATGCTTAGACAAATTTCTCCTCAACTGATATGGAAAAACAGTGATTAACAAATCACTAGTGTCGCAAATAACTGGCAGGTTAGGTAAAAACTCATTATTAGCGAGGGAGAAGCAGTAACTTACCATCTGCTTATTTCGTGTTATGTAAAGTTTATCATAGACTTATTCATTTAACCGGGCACAAAAATCCTTAGACGAAATGGAATATATCTTAATGTTTAACCAGGGAAGAAAGGACAATTCCTGTAACTTTTTTTTCCTCGGGGCCTCAGAGACAAGTTTTTACAAATCAAGAAAGTTGTCTTCTAGCCAGAGACCAATCGTGGATATTTGCAACAGAGTTATTTCCGCTAAAAGTACTCAAGAACCAGGTTGTAGCATTAAATCAAAGAATAGGTTTAGTCTAGTATGCACAAACTCAAAACGCACAGAACCAAAACAAATATCCCCATAAGTCATCTCGTCTGACGATCTAGTACCTTCGCAGATGTATCGCCCTGTCAGGTTCTTTATTTTGTCGACCTCCAGGAGAAAAGCAAAGGTGAACTGAGTTGGGTGTGGCTATTTGGACTCAATACAGAAGTGACGCTTTAAAACTGATGAGAATATCAGTTCGCCAAGAGATAAAATAAGTAAATTATTCATTCCTTTAGACTAGGAAAAAGGCCAATACACCTTGGAACTTTAGCGAAATAGGTCAATCTAATTTATTATTGAATTTATTCGACCAAATTAAATAATGATGAAAGCAATGTTTAACCTGACAGGGCTTGAAATCGAAATGAAAACAAATGCATTAATAAGGTCACCTCAACTGTTCTGTGAACTAATTAGCTTCATTAAAAATATTATTAGGGCAGTGGATTGGCAAACTCGTTACGTTCCGATTCGTTACGTTTTGAGTTCAATTTCAAAATCCTCCCCCGGAGGTTAACTTTGTATTTCCTCTTTCAATGTCGATAAAATTAAGCGGTCTATCAAGTACGATATATCAAGTAATCCCCTTCCTTCGAAATTGATGACCTTGTACCTAAATCAGAAACTATTATTTAAGATATGCATGCATCGACGAGGAGATAGCGAAAAGGAAAGAAAGATATAATGTTGTAGGGCGGGATGGAGTGGGAGTGGTTCTTAAATTTTTGCATGAATGTTGGAATTGAATTTAGGTTTCCTTTATTATTGTTGTTGTTGTTGTTGTTGTTGTTGTTGTTGTTATCATCATTATCATCATCATCATTATTATTATTATTATTATTATTATTATTATTATTATTATCATTATTATCATTATTATTATATTATTATTATTATTATTATTATTATTATTATTATTATTATTATTATTATTATTGCCTTTGCAACGGCTTCCAACGCTGGAAATGTACTACAGTATCAGCTGTTCATTACCAGCGAACTAAGGTAACACGCCTTATTTTTCGAGCACCTTCCGGAGTATTCGAGCAGTTCCAAGCAGTACTGTTTTCTGCAAGTGCTACACCCTTATTGCAGCCCTTATTTGTTCCACGTACTTCTCGAGAATTTTGCTCACTGTTCCCAGGGCTCCGACAATTATTGGTACTACAGCTACCTTTTTCATCGACCACAACTGCTTAACTTCCCAAGCTAACTTGTCATATCTATCGACTTTTCTTTCTTCCTTATCGCATACCTTGTTGTCAGCTGGGCATGCTATATACATGACCCAGTATCATCTGCTTTCTTCCTCAATTGATACCATATCTGGTTTCATGGAAGTAAGATGGTCAGACTTGTGTAGGATAGAAGATTTCAAAGATAAAGCACTGTACAAGGACTTGAGAATGAATGAAACTGAAAAATAGGTGGATAATGAAAAGAATGTACGAACAATTTCATAGGGATGTTGATAATACAGAGAAAACATTATTATTATTATTATTATTATTATTATTATTATTATTATTATTATTACTATTTTGGTTTGGCTCAGGTTCGGCCTTATTACTGGCAAGAATTATGTGTATAGTGGGTTACTACCTATAGCCTTAGGTATCCACAAGTTTTCAGCGGTCTTTCATGTGCTTGCAACTCCACTGATAGTTGATTGTTGTTGCTGTTGTTGTTGTTGTTCTTCTTCTCCTTCTTCTTCTCCTTCTTCTTCTTCTTCTTCTTCTTCTTATTATTATTATTATTATTATTATTATTATTATTATTATTATTACTTTTTTTTTCTTCTTTCAAATTTTCTTCCATTTCTTGCCGAGTGTCTTCCCGACTCCTAGGGCAAAGAAACTCATAGTGTATATTGGTAGGCCATTAAACCAAACTCAGTAGTTCGTTCATTTTTTTTTTTAAGTTAAATTAAAATGCATGAGCAGCAACAGTTCTCACATCGACAATGCTCTTTATTATTATTATTATTATTATTATTATTATTATTATTATTATTATTATTATCATTATTATTATTATTATTATTATTATTATTATTATTATTATTATTATTATTATTCAAGATCATTCTAAATGAGCGACCTTTCTAATATTGGTGTCGTTACAATTACCATAAATCTGTTTATAATTAGTATCTTGCAGATAGTCAAAATGTGTTAGAATTTAAGAGAACATTCTACGAGTCATTTCTCTTTCAATTGCATGCTGCAGGGGGAATGTTGATGCCAATAATGAGAGGGTAGTATTTCAACTAGGATGAAATACAAGATGTGGCAAAATTAATGTTAAGTTTGCAGAATCAGATAAAAAGACATCTACACCAGTGATTACAATTAATTAATTAATTATTTTCACAAATAATTATTAAAACGTCTTTTAATTACGTCTCATAGCTGTAAATATCAACGTGTAAATACAATATATTTATTGATATTATTTTTTTCTTGTTTGTTTAGCTTTAGTATATTCGAGCGAAATGCTGTCTTCAGTTCTAGGGTTAATTATAGTTATATTGTTGACTAATGTTTAATATATAAATTTTTATTGTTGCATTATCTATCTATCTATCTATCTATCTATCTGTCTATCTATCTATCTATCCATCCATCCATCCATCCATCCATCCATACATCTATCTATCTATCTATCTATCTATCTATCCATCCATCCATCCATCCATCCATCCATCCATCCATCTATCTATCTATCTATCTATCTATTTATCCATCCATCCATCCATCCATCCATCCATCCATCATCTATCTATCTATCCATCCATCCATCCATCCATCCATCCATCCATCCATCCATCCATCCATCCATCCATCTATCTATCTATCTATCTATCTATCTATCTATCTATCTATCTATATATATATACCTATTTATAGATGTGTATGTATGCAAGTATGTATGTATATATATGTGTATGTATGCAAGTATGTATGTATATATATAGTTCAAATTTACAAAAGACGAAGACAAGAGAAGGGTCAACAACGGGTATATTTGCTTAACGCTCGGTAAGAATGGAAAAGCCTTTGACGTTTCGAGTCTACGCCATTCAACACTAAAAAAAGTGTGTGAATTGTAAAGTAAGTAATCCATTAATGTTGTGGTACAAATATAAAAATGATTTATCAGAAGATTACAAATCTCATGCAAAAAATGTAGATTCCCTGAGAGGGAAATAGCATTCAACGTTGATATATCATTCTGTATTTCGTCTGCCGTTACGTTCTGAGTTCAAATTCCGCCGAGGTCGACTTTGCCTTCCATCCTTTCGGGGTCGATAAATAAAGTACCAGTTACGCACTGGAGTCGATGTAATCGACTTAATCCCTTTGTCTGTCCTTGTTTGTCCCCTCTGTGTTTGGCCCCTTATGGGTAGTAAAGAAATATATATCATTCTGTATTGGTTGATATTGAAGATCGCATTGTCTCAATGGGAGAGGAGGAGCTCAGAAATTTTGGCTTACCTGGAACTCATTGAAATGAGGTGAATAATTTCATCACAGAAGTTTTGCGAAAAAATTCTTATAATATTGATTCATTAACAAAATTCCTTGAACAAAATGTCCCGAAACTTTTGCTAGACCAATAACTTGTATATACAACAATTATTGACCAAGTGACTCATAAGAGAGGAGGAATATATTTTCTAGACGCACCAGGAGGAACTTGAAAAACTTTTGTTTCAAATTTAGTGTTAGCCAAAGTCTGGCAGAAAAAGGAAATAGCCTTAGCTGTGATGTGCGCTGGAATTTCTGCGACTTTACTCCCAGGAGGTCGAACAGCTCGCGCAGCATTCAAGCTGCCATTCAATCTAACTTCAAATGTTGAACCTGTCTGCATGTTAGTAAAAGTTCTTTACCTCATGTTCTCATGAAATTTTCTTTGATCATATGGGACAAAGCTATAATGTTCCATAGAATATCAGTCGAAGCTTTTAACAGAATTCTGCAGGAGTTGCGCAATTCCAATTGTTTGATGCGAGGTGCGATAGTAGTACTTTCAGGTGATTTCAGACAAACTTTACCAGTGATTCCCAGGGGAACAAAGGCGGATGGATTGAAAACATGTTTGAAATCTTCTATTTTATGGAAACATATCAAAGTTTTAAAACTTTCTACAGATACTCCTTTACTCCTTTACTCCTTTACTTGTTTCAGTCATTTGACTGCGGCCATGCTGGAGCACCGCCTTTAATCGAGCAACTCGACCCCGGGACTTATTCTTTTGGAAGCCCAGTACTTATTCTATCGGTCTCTTTTGCCGAACCGCTAAGTAACGGGGACATAAACACACCAGCATCGGTTGTCAAGCAATGCTAGGGGGACAAACACAGACACACACACGCATATATATATATACATATATACGACGGGCTTCTTTCAGTTTCCATCTACCAAATCCACTCACAAGGCTTTGGTCGGCCCGGGGCTATAGTAGAAGACACTTGCCCAAGGTGCCACGCAGTGGAACTGCACCCGAAACCATGTGGTTGATTAGCAAGCTACTTACCACACAGCCACTCCTGCGCCTAATACGGGGGCGATTTGCATGTGAATCACCTGGCGGAACAATTTTTCCATACTATTTTGCAACATGGCGAAGGAAAGCTAGACATTAATCATGACGGTGACTTGAATCCATCAAAAATCGGCACCTTGGTCAGCTCGGTTGAGGAACTTATTGAAAAAGTTTCTCTACGTATAATTTCAAATCACATAAATGCTGCTTGCTTGTACAAAAGAGCAATCGTGGCACCTAAGAACGTTACTGTGAATAACTTAAATGAAAGACTCGAGAAACTTTTACCAGGAAACGAACGTACTTACAAATCTATAGACTCTGTTGTGAATGAATCGGAAAAAGTCAATTACCTGTTTGAGGTCTTAAACTCACTGCAGTTACCAGGAGCTCCGCCTTATTGCTTTCAATTGAAAATAGGCGCTCCTATCATACTTCTGCGTAACCTTTCTCAACCAAAGCTGTGCAATGACACAAGACTTGTCAAGAAATAAATGAGAAATGTCGCACAGGCCACGATAATTTCTAGCTGCGGAAAAGGAAAAGGTGAAGATGCTTTTATTCTTCGCTTCCCTTTAGCACCTTCCAATATGCTCTTCGAGTTCAAATGACTTCAATTTCCAATACGTCTGTCTTTTGCGATGTCTATTAATAAGTCACAAGGTCATACTTTGAAAGTTGCTGGTTTGCAATTAGAGGAAGACTGTTTCCTACACGGTCAGTTATATGCGGGGACATCCAGAATGGGGAGCAAGAACAATCTTTTCATTTTGGCCCCTACAAGTAAAACCTGAAACATTGTCTATAAGGAAATTTACACCATGGGATCAACAAAATAAATTTGTAGGATGATTAATAACTTTGAATTTATATCGTCTAAGAAAGGACATTTGTATTTTTGTCTATTGTAATATTTAACTTCAATAAATATAGTACATATATTTTTAGTTTTCCCCCAACTTTATTTACTTACCTTATCCTACACATAAGCCAAATTCTCTGCGAGGTTTGCTTCATTTATAGACTGAAATACTATAGATCATAGATCAAGAGTTTATATGCACCTATCATAATATTGGCCAGAAGAAAACAGCTCTATCGTCTACAAGGAAGTTAACAATAATTTCTTATATATGCTCAATAATAGCTTTCAATATTCATATTACAATTTTGGCAGCTTTTTTCAACACAGTCAATGACAGGTATTTCTACTAATGTGTGTGTATAGATCGGTAGCCACTACACACATTTTTCTCTCCTTGTTTCTTTCTGTGTTCCTTTCTGTAGAAGAGCATAGGCTCGAAACGTAAAATACTTTTTCAATTCCTGAGCGTTATACTAATACATCTGTTTGTTTTCTACACCACCTGTCTTCGTCTTTTGTTTTTTCGTGAATTCTCCCTATATATATATATTATATATATATATATATATAATATATATATATATATATATATATGTATATCAAGAAGAAATAGATCATAGGATACACAGTAGAAGTATACTGAGAAAGAATAAACTAAATCAAAACAGAGTAAAATGGGTAAAACAGACCAAAATACTAATGTACAGCCATATTGCGATAACAAAGAAGTAAACTTATACACATTACACATTAAACCTAATGAAAGAAGCACGAATTATGATAGAAATAAGAAATATAAAAATTATGTTGTTATTGACAAAATTAATAACTTGAAATCTGATGATGATTTTACTAATACTACTACTACTACTACTACTACTACTACTACTACTACTAATAATAATAATAATAATAATAATAATAATAATAATAATAATAAATATATATCTTGTATAAAACCCACCAATATAAACACAGGGAATTATTATACTAATAATAAAGTAGTTGATAATATTATCTGGCTAATCTTGCTAAACAAATAAAAACGAATTTAATTAAAGTTATGCAAAGACTAATAAATAAACAATTCACTTCTAATAAAATACATGATATTATTAAAAATAAATTTATAAGATTTGGCTTTCAATAACTAAAATTTTATTTAGATATACATCTTCAATTAATAGTAAAAAAAAATTGATTATTTTTACGAGAATCGTAAAACTAATATTTCTCCAAGAAACAGCATACATAATACATCTAGCAGGAGTAATTATGAAAATTATAGTTTTAACGGTCAAGGGGAAATAACCGTCAATAAACCTCATCTTTTAGTTAATACCAAAGATAATCTAAATAAATTTTGTGATTGTAAGGTTAAAGAAAAATGCAAATTTAATAATTATTGCAAGCGTAAGAATCTGGTATACCAAGCTATCATAGACGCAGAAGGTAAAACTCACTTCTATATCAGATCAACAGAATATTTTGTGAAAACTAGTATTGCTAATCACGAGAGTGCTTTTCAGAAATCGCTTCAAACGCAATAACACAAGCCTTAGCAAATTCATCTGGAGATTAAAATATAGCAATATTAGTTTTAAGGTTAGATGGAAAATTTTAAGTTTTACAAAATGTTGCCTCTGTGCAAATGAATGCTACAGTATTCTATTTTCTAAACACCAATTATTGTATGAGAGGGTTGAAAACGTTTCGGCCTGTTTACATGCACCTAAATATCTATTTTCCAAATATCATTAAAGATTCCTCAGTTATTATTGTAGATAAATAATAGATTAGATATATTCTCTAGGAACTAGTAAATCTTTCTTTACTGTTATTAAGTAGATAACTAGATACATTGGTTAATATCAGATTTAGGTATCTCATCTAAAAATCATTAAATATTTGTTTAATATCATTATTAAATAAAAGACCAGATATATCTGTAAATATCTGAGTAGGTAAATACACTACTGTATTATAGATATTAAGATTCAATATATTTAATTTTTAGAAATATATACATATAATTACTTATATTCATATCAAATGGTCGTTTCTAGATATATGCATATATATATATATATATATATATATATATATATACACACATACATGCATATATATAATATATATATATATATATATATATATAAAATAAATAATTTATTATTTATTAGTATTTCAGTTAATAGAAATAGAAATAAAGGATATTTTACATTAGTATACATAATTCTAACGTGAGCATATCGTATTTCAAACATTTAATATATATGTAAGATTAGCTTATTTATTTAATTATATCAAGTTGTATTACTATTGTATAGTGAAACTACACCCCTCCTGTAAAAAGTGGTAGTAGCCAGCCATTATAAATAGACCAGCAACAGGTCAGAATGTGGAGGCACAATGGCCCAGTGGTCGGAGGATCGCGGTTTCGATTCCCAGACCGGTTGTTGTGTGTGTTTATTGAGCGAAAACACCTAAAAGCTTCACGAGGTTCCGGCAGGGGGTGGTGGCGACCCCTGCTGTACTCTTCCTGTTTCTTGAGTAACGCTGCGATGGACTGGCGTCACAGAAACCGGGCCCATGTGTCTGGCTAGGCTTCAAAAGGGCAACGTTAGACGTTAGCAGGTCAGAAGGTTGTGAGTACGTGTAGACTGTGTTGATTGTTGTGTCTGTGCTGGTATAGTAATCATACAGTGGTAGTGAACGTTATAATGATCCAACCATTTGAGGACTGGAAGTCGTACAGTGCTAGAATGAAAGAGAGAATGTGTGCGTGTGTTTGTGTGTGTTTGTATGTGTGTGCTTATGTTCTGTTAAAATTAAAATAATTTTACACTAGCAGTATAGCCCGGTATTGCTCGGGTTTGTTTTTTAGTTGCGCTTAAAATGGCAGACTTTGATGTCGCGTTAACAAAGTTTTGACATAGTTTCAAGCTTTTTTTGAAAAGTAAAAATTTTGCATTGTGTAGCTTAAGTGAACATTTTTTTTGGTTGAAATACACCGAAAAATGGCGACACAGCAGTCAAAAAATCCTTAAAAAATAGGGATTTTCATAGAAAAAATGCACCTTTTTGATGTAAATAGTTGTTGGTCTTAACATGGTTCGATTTGAATTTTTTCTTCTACAGAAGGAAGAGCAAGCCTTCTTCTATCATACTCTCAAATTTGGTCAAGTTACGCCGTAGGTTCTTGGAGGAGATAGTGTTAGTTGAAGGCTACCAAACCTGCCACACACACACACATAGACAACTTCAGCTTTATATGTATAGATTAATCTGACGAGTTACTCTATACCTTTGTAGAGTACAAATTTATTGTACTTAAAAAAAAAACAATATTATTGAGAAGGACACCGATATTGCGGCCAGCGAAGCCAACCTAAAGTAAGTTTCTTGTTAATTTACGTGAATGCATTTTAAATATGGTGCCGAGACACCGGCAATAACCATGTATCTCATAATCCTAAATTCATATCACGATAATCTTTGCTTTATCTTCTATCTGTTATTTAAACAGAATTATCAGCACTTGTATAACAAAACTTATATAATTGGACAAATTTGGTCAGACTATACGACAAAATATTTCACCGGAATTCGCTGTTTACTTTCTAAGTTTATATTTCAACCAAGTATCTTTTATTTTTTAACCTTTCATAGAG